>NW_028270156.1:120461127-120761127 GCF_037043375.1 Chiloscyllium plagiosum
TTCACATCAGCTGGGTGACCTCTCTTCGGACACAACTAAATACTTCCTGATTGCTCCAGCATTATTCTTTATCTATGCCACATCCCATTAAAACCCCTCTATTCTTTTCTAGTGGCTTTATCACTCAGTAAACCTCATTTCCATCGTTTCCAACGACATGGTATCAAGTGAATCTTTGGCCGTGTCATTCCTAATATCTTTATATTCCAATAAATGCTGATCGTGTCATTCATCATGTCTTTATATTCCATTACATTTCAATCTGAGATAGGATGTCGAGTCCAATTCAATGCATGAAAACTCACCTCTAAGGTAGGCAATCTTATAACCGACACAGAAAAGGTGGAAGCAATTTCAATTACAGCTGAATCAATTGGCTGCAACAGAATCGGATAAAATCCCAGTCACAAAAATGACTGTTGTCCTTACTGTTATTTCTTCTCTACGTGTGCTGAAGTAACATAGTGAGGGATCAATTACTATGTTAGACATACACAAGGTGGGATATGAAATGCTGAAGTTGTGAGATCAGAGCAGTTTGAATTGACATACCATTCACTGTTCGAATCTCAGTCTTAGGAATTAGACAGAAAGCGATTTTGAGCGAAATTTGAGCAAGGACGTCTACCCAATGACGTAACACTAATTTGTGTGGTTATTTTGTTGTTTACCTCATTTGTGTGTATTGCCTCGTTGAGGATTTTGAAGTTGTCCCCTCTACACAAAAGTTCCGTGCTTTTGCACTATTGTACAAAAGATGCAATACAATAACAACCTTTAAATAACATAGCTTTAAACTAAGGGGGGGTAGATATAGGACTGAAGTTAGGGGTAGGTTCTTCACTCAGCGAGTCGTAAGTTCATGGAATGCCCTGCCAGTAGCAGTGGTGGACTCTCCCTCTTTATGGGCATTTAAGCGGGCATTGGATAGGTATATGGAGGATAGTGGGTTAGTATAGGTTAGGTGGGCTTGGATCGGCGCAACATCGAGGGCCAAAGGGCCTGTACTGCGCTGTATTCTTCTATGTTCTATGTTCTATGTAACCAACACTGATTCGGTCAACTTATACAGATATTGACTCCTGGAAACAGCACTGTGCACTCTCCTCGGGTCTGGAAAATAACGTGCTACATTCTCGCTCTGATGGCTCTTTTCATTCCATCAGCTTTTGTTCTTCATTGATTCTGATTCAGCAGATCTTGTCACTGAGCCATTTCTTTGTATGCGTTCAGATTATGTGAGCAGAATATCACAGTCCATAACCCAGAAGTCAGACCATACTCAGGGAACCATACTCTGCTCTTGATCATTTCATGAACAGCAGGAAGAAATATCTCAGCTTTTCAAAATTTGCTAACCTGTTTTTCAGAAGCAAGATAAACAGTTCCAGGTTTCTGCTTTTGTTGTCACATGGACCAAGATTGTAAATGCTGGAACTAATTGAGACTGTCCGCTCTCCCACATTCATTTTCTCCGCAGGAGGTGTTAAGACGATGGTCTGAATCGGATTCTTCTAAAAAGAGAAACTTTTTATCCATTAATTTCTAGTGTATGGGCCCACCAGGCTCCCGCTGGGCCTCTGTGTTAGCGCTGACCACAGCAGTTTCCCGCAGTCTTCAGCTTTTGGAGCATGTACCTTCGAGGATGACATCAAAAGATATTCACTGTTACTGTGTGATACTCTACCAATGGAGACAGCTCTATCAATGGAGTCAGCTCAGTCCGCTGGGATAGGATAAACAGCACCATCCCGCGTGGGTAAATTCTGCAGTGTGTCCTGCGGATCAGACACAGTGCACTTTATCATTCAGATCATACCAGAGTGAGAGCGCTCGAGAAGGCCAATCGGTCACTCGTACCTGTGTCAGCTCAGGAGTTACAAAAGGTGGGTTAAAGTGGAAACACTTGTGATTAGATCAGGTTTCAAGTGTTTATGTAAGGCAGAAAGTAGAAAAAGATACATTGTGAAGCGAATGGGATCTGACTACAGGAGCAGCAAATAGTTTGTACGGTGCAGAGGAGAGTTTTGAAGTATTGATGGGTCAATCATGCTTTTCCTTGGCCACGCTGCTACAGAAGATAATATATCAGTGTCTCTCGGAATTGTGATGTCGCAGGCAAATATCGCCGTTACACTGCAGGAAATTCATTGTTTCCAATGTGTGGGCAGTCTGTGTGTAAAATAGCTTCAATATTAAATAATTACACTCCATCTCAGTGTGTTGTATTTTCTCCTTTCTACTTTAACTGTCATTGTGCCTGCACTGAAATTGATTTGCTCCTTCTGCATGTCTTTTACAGTCTGGGTGATAAGATGCAGTTGCACTGATCCACCTTCTGACAGAATTTTCCACTTCACTTCAGCCCGCCCTAACTTCGCTATCTGATACCATTCCCGTTGTTTCGGTGTTAAGCGCTCGTCTCAGATCCAGCCTGCCCTCAACCAAAATAAACGCAAAACTCAGTCACACTGTGATCACTGCACTCCAGGAGCATCTTCACTCCGACGTCATTGATTATTCCTTGGAGAAAGTTAGGACTGCAGATGCTGGAGATCAGAGTCGGGAGTGTGGTGCTGGAGAAGCACAGCAGGTCAGTCAGCTTCCGAAGATCAAGAGAGCCCACGTTTCAAGCATAAGCCCTTCACCAGGAATAAGGCATGTGATTCGGGACTGAGAGATAAATGTGAGGGGTGTGGGGTTGGGGGGGAGTTAGCTGGGAAAGCGATAGTTGGATGAAGGTGAGGGAGAAGATGATAGGTTAGAAGGAGCAGTGATGGAATAGGCCCAGGTGGTGGTGCCAAGTTTGAGGCTGGGGACTTGAGGGAAGAGAAATGAGACACTGTTCAAATCCAGACTTATCCCATGAGGTGACAGAGTCCCAAGGTGGAATGTACGGCGTTCCTCCTCCAGGTATTGGGTGGTTATGTTTTGGCAGTGAAGGAGGCCCAGGACCTGTCAGTCTTTGATGGAGCGGGAAGAGATTTTGAATTGCTCAGTTACGGGATGATGTAGTTGGTGGGTGCGGGTGTCCCAGAGATGTTCTCTGAAATGATCTGCAAGAAGGCGACCTGTCTCCCTGACGTAGAGGAGACCACACTGGATGCAACGGATGCAGTAGTTGACATTGGAAGCGGTATAGGTGAATTTCTAACGAATGTGGAAGGATCCCTTGGGGCCTTGGACGGAGATGCGTGGAGTGGTATGGACGCTAGTTTTATCTTTCCTGCAGTGGCATGGAAAGATGCCAGTAGTGGGGTGTGGGCTTATTGGGCTTGCAGACCCGATGGGGATTTCTGGGAGGGAATGGCCTTTTCAGAATAATAATAGGGGTTTGGAGGGAAATATATATCTGATGGCTGGTTCTGTTTGGAGATGGCAGAAGTGGTGGAGTATGATGTGTTTAATACAGAGATTGGTGGGGTAAAAGTTGAGGACCATGGGGTTCTGTCCTTGTGGCTGGAGGGGTGGGGTTCAAGAACGGTGGTGTGTGCAGTGGAGGAGATGCAATGGAGGGCATCGTCAATCACGTGGGAAGGGAATTTGCGATTATGGAAGGAGGAAACCAACTGGGACTTTCTGAGGTGGAATTGGTCATCCAGGGAAAAGATGTGGTGGAGGCAGAGGAATTGGGAATAAGGGATGGCGTTTTTACACGAAGTGGGATGGGAGGAGGTGTAGTATTGGTAGCTGTGGGAGTCGGTGGGCTTGCCGTATATATCTGCAATTAGTCATTCCCTTGAGATGTAGATGGACAGGCCCGGGAAGGGGAGGGAATTTGCCAACATGATCCAGGTGAATTTGAGATCGGGCTGAAAAGTGTTGGTAACGTGGATGAACTGTTCAACCTCCTCGTGGTATGATGCAGTGGCGCCAATGCATTCATCAAAGTAGTGGAGGAACAGGTGGAAAGAGGTGCCAGTGTAACTGCGAACGACGGGCAATTCCACATATCTGACAAAGAAGCAGGCATAGCTAGGTCACATGCGGGTGCCCACAACTACCCCTTTGGTTTGGAGGAAGTGGGAGGATTGGAAGGGGAAGTTGCTGAGGTTGAGGACCCGTTCAGCCAGGTGGAGCAGCGTATCGGTGGAAGGGTACGAGTTGGGATGGGGTGAGATGAAGAAACAGAGGGCATGGAGACTTGCGTCATGGCAGATGGATGTGTACAGGGACTGGACATCCAAGGTTAAGATGACGCATTGTGGGCCTGGGAAACAAACGTCTTGGAGGAGATGAAGTGCATAGGTGGTGTCACGAACGTAGGTGGGGATTTCCTGGACTGGGGAGACAGGAAGGGTTGAGATAGGAAGAGATGTGTCGGGTCGGACATGCACAGTCTGAGATAACAGAACTAAGGAACGAGGTAGAAATTGGGAGTGTGGGGTTCATGTAAAATGAGGTTGGAGACTGTGGATGGGAGATTCCCCAGAGGTGATAAGATTGCGATTGTCTGGGAGATGATGGGAGGTGAGGCTGTGATCGGGGCAGTAGGAAGAGGTGTCTGCGATTTGGCGCCTGGCTTCAACAGTGTGCCTCACGCCGACTCACAAGCATCATTCCTGATGAAGAGCTTACGCTTGATACGTCCATTCTCCTGATCCTCGGATGCTGCCTGACCTGCTGTGCTTTTCCAGCATCACACTTTTGATTCATTCATTATTGCGGTTTCATTTCACACTACCAGGTCCGTGCTGTCTGTTTGCCTCCAGAAAGCACCGTTCTCATTTCGTGCTGCAACATCTGCCAATATCAAACATTAACAGAAATTGCTGTAAAACCTCAGCAGAGCTGATAACATTTGTGCAGATGAATCACACTTAACCTTTCAGATCCACTGGGTCCATCCATCCACAGATGCTGCCAGACTTCCTGAACTTTTCCAGCGACCTCTATTTTTGGTTGATTTTTAACATTGGCGGTTCTTTCGCTTTTTTTATTATTATTTTCTACGAATATGATTTGGCTCAAATTATGTTAAACGATTTGAATATGACTGCGATCGAATGGCCAGAATGCACTAGCCCGCTCCTGCTACTTGGTTCACGTGACCAATGCCTTTTCACTTGGTCACCGTGCCCTACAGCTGCACGGTATATAAATTAACAAAATTATGGTATTCTCTCAGATTGGTAATCAGGAGCGAGATTGTTTGAATTGTTAAAACAGTAAGGTAAACTGAGAAAATGCAGGATATTAAATGGAGAACCATAAGGGAAAGAGAGAACAGGGAATGATCGTGTTCTGGTAAAATTTAAATGTCATTGCTCAAGATTCCTAAAATGCTATCATTCACAAACATACCACAATTTGGAATGTAACGTTTAGGACAGGCAATGCAAGCAGATTGCAAAATCTTAGTCTGAAACTCTTGCTGCATCTGCTTTAGTTTTAATGAACGTGCACATGGGCTTCAGTGCTGTAATAATCTCCTAAACAGTCGAAGGAAATCCTTGCCTTCGAGGATACGTGGAGAAAGTTCACTGATTCATCACATTAATGGCAGGATTGTCCTCTGGAAGCATATAAGTACAATTATTCAATGCTCCATGGAGTTTCGATTAAGAGGTGGAGGGAATGTCTCCATTCACAAATTAATAATTCAGTAGAACTCAATACAGGGATACATTAATTGATGAGCAAAGTGGGCAAGAACACGGACATACGATACAATAGCTACGACAATTACTATGTGGAAAGTGTTGATTTCAGATCCATGGTGACATTTCATAATAATATTTACTGTCCAAAATCCGTTTGCTTTGGAATGACTAGAGCCCGACTGTGATGTATTTGAACTTCAGTTACCGTTAGAAATAGCTGAGACTCACTCAGGTCATGGAGATTTAGAGAAATTATATTTAAAAAGCAAAGAGTTCATCACATAACTGGGAAATCTTTAGTCACCTTCGGTGGGAGCATTGTGTGTAATCCTTGTCCTCATTCTCCACCAAAGACATGTGAAGAGGTTAGAAAAGGCACAGACACTGTTTACTGAATATCAAGATATTAGGAAGACCAGGGACGGGGTTTCCTGGGACATAAAGACATCAGAAGGGATAGAAATGGTTTCATCGGCATGATAGACAGAATGAAGGAGTTTATTCACGAGATGTGGAAATGCTGGACCAGAAACACTCAAGTTTAAAAGTAAACAAAAGAGATTTTCACATAATGTGTGGTTTGAAGTGACTAAATCGGGGAAATTCCCTCTTTCGAGTGAATCAACAACTTTACTTAGAGCTTCTAACCTATTAGTGAATGATTAAGAAAAGATTGGATGAGAGTTTCTTCCACTCAATATAATTACTGAAATCCTGAATGACTTTCCATAAATAAAACGCAGATTTCTGAATTCGTAGTGTTTTAAAAGACGCACGAACAAAGGGACAAGGAAGGAATTTACCATTGAAAGAAAGAAAACGTGTGGGTGTGGTTTAATTTCGAATTTGGTTGTTTTCAGACACAAAGGCATTTCATGAACACGTACAGCTGAATAAGACTGAGTATAAAAGCTCATGGATTTGAAAGATGTAGCGTATTATTCAAGGTGAAGCATTCTAAATGGGGCTGATGTTATAAAATAACTGAAGGCAGAAGTTGCATCCTAATGAGTAGCAATAGAATCGTCACTTGGAGACGCAATACCTACTTTAAAGACTTGATCACATTCACATGATATTAGGTGTATTTCACGCTTTCTTATCTCCACCACCAAGTAGACCCTGTCTTTTTTGTATTTTTAACCCTCTGTACTTCTCTGCAGAATTCCAATGCAGCTGAAAGATGCTCAGACTAAAATTGAAAACAATATTCCGACGGTCCTATGCGAACAGTCCTTTTTTTTTTATTATTACAATGACCATTGCGAGTTTGCAACAAACTGCATAACATGAAACCAGCTCAACATCGATTTTCCCGGAATTTAGCGCAGTGCACATGGGAAACGTCATCCATCTACTAAAACATCACCTTCGGCTCTCTCTCCACATATGTCTCTTCACGTTTTAAATATTTGTAGTATGTTTGTTGAATAAGGTGTCATTATCCAGAAAAGGTCGTTTCTCAATCCACAAAAACTGGTACTTTTCCATAAACTTGACTTTGCTCAATATCACCTTCCATCCGTACCTCTTAACACGATGACAAATCGAAACTGCTCCATGTCAGGCTCAAACTTAAAACTTCGGCAGAGCACAGCCCACTATACTGGCACAGAGATACCTTGCACTGGTAACTTGGAGCACTGAAGCGACACATTAATGTTTACCTCTACATTCCTGGCTGTACCATAGCTGGTAACTGGCATTATGCGATCATCTTCACCAGTGTTTCTGACCCGTTTGAGGAATGTAGTGAGCTACTCATTGCAAAGATGCGTAGTTTGTTGAAATGTTCAAATTCAACATTTGCATTCCCTGAGCTATGAGTCTTTTATTTTATTTTTCATCGGTAGAAATGTTAAAATCGTCATCTTAAACAGACTCAATGACAGATCTCCATTGTGTCTCTGGCATCAAATTCCAAAGTATAAACCACTCTGAATTCTTCCACCGCAGTCTGCTGTTTGGGAAGAGTTCATGTTATGGGAAATGCACTTCCCCGTGTGTCAACTGCTGCTCCCAGCATGCGCTCTGGCACTGCACTCATTTTCTTTCTGACACTTGCTCACTGTGTTGCTGTGATCATTCAGTGACTTAGTGTCGCACGGACCAGGAAAATGATACAGATCAAGGTTTTTGCATTGTTGAATTCAATTGTCATTTTGAAATTGTCTGTCCTGTACACAAAGGGCGTGTCAAAAATATCTCAGCAGAAGAAAGATGTTCAGAATTATGACATTGAGCACTATGCACTCTCCTCCAGTTTTGAAAACAATTCCTCAAACACAAAAATTACATCTCCTGCTGTCACCAGCTCTCCACTCCATTGACTTCAAATCTTCACAGAATTCAACAGATCTTGTTGCATAGCCATTTTTTCATTTTTGCTCTGATCACTGTGAGCAGAGTGTCACAGTCGGAGTGCGCTTGCCCCACACCCAGATGTCAGACGATACTCTTGGAACCATACTGTGCTATTTATCATTTCACCAATACCAAGGAGAAATATCTATGGTGTGCATAATTTACACAATTCACTTATTCATAAGATCAGAGAGACTGACGCTCATATGACGTGGTGGCCGAGAGATTAAGGCGGTGGAGCGTTAATCTATTGTGCTCTGCACGCGTGGGTTCGAATCCCACTCTCGTCGCTGTTACTGGTAATTCTCAATGTTGCGATTTTTGAATGATCACAGCTGTCTTATTGAAATTGGAACTCCAATAGTGTGTTTATATGCATCGATGCTATTATAAAGTCTCAAAGAATAATTTGAGCCTGTTGCCTAAACTGCATTGAAATATAGATTGAATTGGAATAATTAAAAGGAACGCCATTTTCTTTTCCAAGTCAAGTTGCCGTGAACTTTTATTGTCTGAAAGATTTCCATGAAAACCAAATAACGAGAGATGCGAAGCGCATGTTTATGCATGGGATTCTTAATAAGTGTTTTGTCAGATGAAATCTGTTGCAGGTTGGGTAGAAGTGATTCACCTTGGTGAAATGAGCACAGAGACACAGCACAAAACAATGGAGATATTTCAAAAGGGGCAGGGGGCTGGGTGTAGGAGTACCCATAACTGGCTGTAAATGCACAGTAGAGAATTACCGATGTGGGTGCCGTGCATGGGCACGGACAGATTTACACATTGGTCTCATCCTTTCTCCTTGCTCTAGCCATTGGTGAAGGCTGGACATAAGACACACATAAACACAAGATGTTGGAAACAAGCTCTCTCTCGTTATACACACACTTGATGAATCACATTGAACTATGAAGAACTGGAGAAGTCAGCAAGTTAACTGCAGGGGCTGAATCTAAACTGTGGATCAATAACCGCAGATTAATGCAAGAGTCTTTAAACGCATGTCAGTAACAGACGTTTCGTTCTAATACCCGTGTGGCTGAATGAAACAGCAGTGAATTCCATTTTTACCCATAGAGTGAAGCACGCAGACACATTTCCCCAAGAGTGACACAGGCCTCGGGAGAAAACAAGCAGAAAGTAAGATTTCACCCATTTGGCTGATATTGTCCCATTTGAGACTTCAACACCAGTGTCCAGTTACAGCAAAGAAAGGAAGCATTAAGCCTCTCCCGTCCCAGTGTTCCTGACCAATTCCTTCCCCATCACTCTGTAGTTTGTACTTTTTCACCTCGTTCTTCCTGCCAAACGGGATCATTGCTCACGCCCGTTTTTTCCTGTCTTGCCGAACCGTAACTCTTGATATCTTTGCTGTTTGAAGATCTGCCAATCTCAATCTGATTACACATAATGACCCTTCCTCAACTGCCTTCTGCAACAAGAAATAATACAGATCCAGAACTGTCTGAGAGAATAAATGCTTCCTCATCTCTGTTTTCATTGTGAGATCCGCATTCTACTATGAAGTTAAAAATCGCACAACACCAGATCATAGTCCAACAGGTTTAATTGGAAGCATTAGCTTTTGGAGAGCTACTCCTTCATCAGGTGTTTGTGGAGTACACAGTTGTAAGATACTGAATTTATAGCAAATGGTCACAGTGTGACGTAACTGAAATTATACATTGAAAAATAACTTGATTGTTTGTTAAGTCTTCCATCTGTTAGAATGACTACGTTAGGTTCACTTCTTTCTTATGTAAATCGCATAACTTTCTTTTCATAGTTACACTTTCAGGTGAATTTTAACAATTAGTCTCAACCCAGATAATTTGTTGAAGGTGTTAGTCCCTGTGTGCTGTGTCCGTGCCATAGTGTTTAGACTGACGCTAAACTAAAAGAAAACACGCTGCAGGCAAGGATGCTTTGAGGCATGGTACTTTGGTGAAACCGAGCAGATGCCACAGAAAGGAGGAATGGCGACTGCACATCAATTACCAGACTGGTGTGCCCCTTCCCTGTTGGGGAACACTTCAATGGTCCAGGACGTTCATAGCAGCAGAGATGTGGAGAAACAGATTGGGAAACAGATTTTGGAAAGGTGCAGAAGCCACAGGGTAGTCGTCATGGGCGATTTCAACTTCCCAAATTTTGATTGCATGCTCTTTAGATCAAGTAGATTGGACGGGTCAGTGTTTATGCAGTGTGCCAGAAAGCTTTTCTAACTCAGTATGTAGATTGTCCGACCAGAGGGGAGGCCATATTGGATTTGGTACTCGGTAACGAACCAGGACAAGTGACGGGCTTGATAGTGGGTGACCATTTTGGTGATGGTGACCACAATTCTGTGACTTTCACCTTGGTTATGAAGGGAGGTAAGTGCATGAAATCGGGTCGGTTTTACAATTGGGGGATGGGTAAATACGATGCTGCAAGACAGGATCTGAGGAGGAGAAAGTGAGGTCTGCAGATGCATAAGCTGGGAGCATAGGATGTCAGGGAAGGATGTCATTGAAATGTGGAACTTTTTCAAGGAACAGATACGACGTTTCCTTGATATGTATATACCTGTCAGGCAGGAAAGAGATGGTCGCGTGAGGGAACCTTGGTTGACGAGGGAAATTGAATATCTAGTAAAGACGAAGAAGGAGGCTTACATAAGGCTGAGGAAACAAGGTTCAGACAGAGCATTGGAGGGATTCAGGATAGCCAGGAGGGAGCTGAAGAAAGGGATTAGGAGAGCTAAGAGAGGGCATGAAAAATCTTTGGCATGTAAGATCAAGGTTAATCCTAAGGCCTTTATGCGTATGTGAGAAACATGAGAATGACGAGAACGAGGGTAGGTCCGATCAAGGACAGTAGTGGGAGACTGTGTACTGAGTCGGAAGAGATAGGTAAGGTCTTGAATAAGTACTTTTCATCAGTATTTACAAATGAGAGGGACCGTATTGTTGAAGAGGGGAGTACGAAACGGACTGGCATGTTCGAGGAGATACTTGTTAGGAAGGAAGATGTGTTGGGCATTTTGAAAAACCTGAGGATGCACAAGTCCCCCGGTCTGACGGGATATATCCTAGGATTATGTGGGAAGCAAGAGAGGAAATTGCAGAACCGTTGGCAATGATCTTTTCGTCTTCTCTGTCAATGGGGGTGGTACCAGGGGACAGTAGAGTGGCGAATGTTGTGCCCCGTTCAAAAAAAGGAATAGGGATAACCCCGGGAATTACAGGCCAGTTAGTCTTACTTCGGCGGTAGGCAAAGTAATGGAAATGGTACGGAGGGATAGGATTTATGAGCATCTGGAAAGACACTGCTTGATTAGGGACAGCCAGCACGGATTTGTGAGGGGTAGGTCTTGCCTTACAAGTTTTATTGAATTCTTTGAGGAGGTGACCAAGCATGTGGATAAGGATAGAGCAGTGGATGTAGTGTACATGGAGTTTAGTATGGCATTCGATAAGGTTCCCCATGGCAGGCTTATGCGGAAAGTCAGGAGACATGGAATAGTGGGAACTTTGGCCAGTTGGATAGAGAACTGGCTAACCGGTCGAAGTCAGAGAGTGGTGGTAGATGGTAAATATTCCTGCTGGAGCCCAGTTACAAGTGGAGTTCCGCAGGGATCAGTTCTGGGTCCTCTGCTGTTTGTAATTTTTATTAATGACTTGGAAGAGGGAGTCGAAGGGTGGGTCAGTAAATTTGCTGACGATACGAAGATTGGTGGAGTTGTGGATAGTGAGGAGAGCTGTTTTCGGCTGCAAAGGGGCTTAGAGATGATGCAGAGCTGGGCTGAGGAGTGGCAGATGGAGTTCAACCCTGTCAAGTGTGATGTCGTCCATTTTGGAAGGACAAATAAGAATGCAGAATATAGGGTTAACGGTATGGTTCTTAATACGGTGGAGGAGCAGAGGGATCTTTGGGTCTATGGTCATAGCTCTTTGAAAGTTGCCACTCAGGTGGATAGAGCTTGTAAGAAGGCCTATGGTGTATTAGCGTTCATTAGCAGAGGGATTGAATTCAAGAGTCATGAGGTGATGTTGCAGCTGTGCAGAACCTTGGTTAGGCCACATTTGGAGTACTGTGTGCAGTTCTGGTCGCCTCACTCTAGGAAAGATGTGGAAGCTTTGGAGAAGTTGCAGAGGAGATTTACCAGGATGTTGCTTGGATTGGAAAATAGGTCGTACGAGGATAGGTTGAGAGTGCTCGGCCTTTTCTCATTGGAAAGGCGAAGGATGAGAGGTGACTTGATATAGGTTTATAAGATGATCAGAGGAATAGATAGAGTAGACAGTCAGAGACGTTTTCCCCGGATACAACATAGTGTTACAAGGGGACATAAATTTAAGGTGAAGGGTGGAAGGTATAGGGAGGATATCAGGGGTAGATTCTTTACCCAGAGAGGTGGGGGGGGGGCATGGAATGCGTTGCCTGTGGGAGTGGCAGAGTCAGAATCACTGGTGACCTTTAAGCGGCAATTGGATTGGTACATGGATAGGTGCTTAAGCTAGGACAAATGTTCGGCACAACATCGTAGGCCGAAGGGCCTGTTCTGTGCTGTATTGTTCTATGTTGTACATTCGACCTCAGACCTTTGGGTGACCATCATCCAAGGCGGACTTCGGAACAGGTAGCAGCTGAAAGTGCCTGAGCAGAGGCGGATAGCTAAGTTCGATACCCATGCTGATGGCCTCAGCCGGGGCCTAGGGCTCATGTCACAGTACAGGTGATCCCATTACCCTGTCTACAAACAGAGACCCTCCTACACACACGCACACACACACACACACGCATGTATACGTTTGTGGGGTGAATGTGTACTTGCAGAGTTACATTTTACTTTGCTCATAAACTGCGTGAATCCATGTAAGTCTCTGTTAACTCATTTTATAAAATCATTATCAGTCAAAACATTATGGAACAGACAGTAGCGTACGGGGGCTAACACCAATTGTTAAAGTTCACCTGAGAATGTAACTTCAAAATAAAAAGTTTTGCACTTTACATATGAAAGAAGTGAAGCTAACACAGTCATCTAATAGATTGGAGACTTAGCAAACAATTAAGGTATTTTTGAATGTATAATTTCATTTACATCACACGGTAAACTTGTGCTATAAATTCTGTGTCTTATAACTGTGTACTTCACAACCACCTAATGAATGAGCAGCGGTGCGAAAGCTAGTTGTAATGTCAGGAATTACAACTGTCTACACATTACACTAGTGTACAAAATCCCATGCAAGGACTGCACTAAACACTATATAGGACAAACAGGAAGATAGCTAACAATCCGCATACATGAACATCAACTAGCCACGAAACGACACGACCAGCTATCCTTCGTAGCCACACACGCAGACAACAAGCAACATAAATTCGACTGGGACAACACTACTATCATAGGGCAAGCCAGACAGAGAACAGCCAGGGAATTCCTAGAGGCATGGCATTCATCCACAAACTCCATCAACAAACACATCGACCTGGACCCAATATACCAACCACTACAGCGCACAGCTGAAACTGGCAACCGGAAGCGGCAGGGACAGACCACTATAAACACCGGAGGAAACATCAAAGAAGCGCTTCGCAGGAGGCTCCCAAGCACTGATGATGTCGCCTGGCCAGGGGACGAAACGTTTGCAACAAGAACTTCCAGCTCGGCGAACAGAACCACAACAGTCTTCAGTTAAATTGTCATTGAATTTCTTAAGGGCTTAAGTAGTACAAAACACCTCTGTGAACTAACAGTTCTGAGAATGAAACTCTTTCTCAGAGCCGATTGTCAGTTTTCCTCAAGATCCTGTGGAAAATGTTTATGCACTCAGATCTGAATTGGTGTACCCTGTTTCTTCTTCAGCTTCCTTATTCTTTCTATTAAATGGTTTAGACTCCAATACAGACACAAGGTGCAGGTTGCAGAAGTCACGTGTTTGTACTTTCATTGATACTCTGTCTCGCCGGGAGACGCAGTCCTTCCTCACGCTGATTCAGGCAGCACTATCTTTCCTGTGACATTTCCCATGGAGAATGGAAGGACAGGCACTAATAACCCGCACTTGGGAACGGAGCGGCAGTTTTAAAGCATTTACAGTGCCCCAGCGAGGAATTGAGCTCCTATCTCCCGCATAACATGCGGCGACACTAACCACTATCCTACCGAGGACAACAGTTTCAAAGGAGACACTTCAGCCCATTGTGGCTCCATTTGTCAAAAACAACTGTTTAACGATCCGGATCGCTCAGTCCATAGCTTTATAGGTATTGGCAGAACAAATTCACATCTGAATATTTCTTCAGGTTATAAGGGTTCCTACCTCCCTGACCCTTACAGACACAGTGTTGCAAATTCCAACACCTGCCGGCCTAAAATGCTTTTACACACATCTACTTAAACCTTTCTGTCTTTCTCATTAAATTTCGGGCCCCCTATGATCGATATCTCCGTCGATGGGAAACGCTACTTTCAGTCTACCTAATACATACCCCTCATGATTTTGTACAACTTAACCATGCCTTCTCACAAACTCCTCTGCACGGTGACAAACAATTCCAGTCTGTCCTGTCTTTCGTCATGACTGAAACTTTTCAGACCAGACACTATCCGACTGAATCTTTCCTGAACCTTTCCCAGTGCGATCACATCCATGGACTTATATGAACTGCAGACAATAGTCTAAGTAGAACCGAATGAACCGTTTTTACGTTGTCGCACCTGCATGTGGCGGGGCTCTGCAGCATTTATCGGCTTGCGGCCCGGGGACACGTGGAAGCCAAAAGAGACATGGACGGCAGTTTCCTTGCCTCAAGGATGGCAGTGAAACATATGGGTGTTTCAGGCAACGGATTTGGCATAACCTTAATTGGAGGTATTTCTTGCATTCATATTTTATCATTGTTGTGGTGCGGTGGGAATCGAATCCACCGACCTTGGGATGTTACCTGGCCTTTCGCATTGACAATCAAGCGATATTACCAGTAGGTTATCGCAGAAAGCCATCGCGGCTAATCTGTTCCAATAGAGTCTCTTTTTCCCAATTATTCTCTGTGTCCATTTATTGAGCCTCACGTTCCAATAATCTCTGGTCCATTTCAGTAAAAACCGCTAAAGGAGAATTGATCACACAGCTACGATATCCAAACGAATTGAATGATTTAAACGTGCGAATGAAGAGATTGGGGCATGGTCATCCAGCAACAGTGAGTAGATGGTATCAACGTGAAAGTGTATGTTAAATTGTGCAATACCTCAGTCAAATGAGAAGAGGGTCGGAAAAGAGAGTTAAGGTGAGTGGGAGGAAGAGACATCTTCAAGAACTTTTGGGGTTAAATGCTGATACATGAAACGCAGAAATATCAGAGAATGAAATTCAATGGAAAACAAATCATCACCTCGGAGAATATTATCATGTAAAAACGAGTAATTTCTTACCGTGTTTCACCAAAAGTAACACTTTGAGAGAACTGACTATCATGATGTAGCGTCGATCCGAAGTTTACTATTTTAGCAGAGGAAATGTCAGCAATAATATACAATATCAGGACTTAACGACAGGCCTGTGGGAACTCAGAATGGGCTGAATCTTTAGGTTCACCGTCCCCAGAGTCTGTGGAGATTCCATTAATGAGAGTATTGGAGAATGGGATTAATGAAACTCTCCAAACTCATGGGACAGTGCAGGATATTGTTCAAATGTATGCTTCAATAGCATTATCGTTTAACATCGGCCACTTCATCACTTTGCCCACACAAGGCAATAACAACTGTTGCAGGCAATCACACTTAATTCGAGTTCCAGACCAGAATCAGAGAAACTGTGTGAAGCAGCCATGAAGATCAAATCGGAAGTTGGGATGGAATGACGGGAGAGCAGCACGTGTATTTCCGAGGTTGGGATTGCTTCTGGTCAAAAACGTGAAGGAAGGGAATACTTGCCCCCATTTATAATATTATAGCCATAAGAAGAATATGTTGCTGAGACAGCCGATTGGCTCATCTAAAGAGTGTTAAGACTTTAACTTTGGGGTGGCATGGTTCGAAATTTCATTTTCATGTTTGGATCCATGTCTTTGACATTGGCAGTAGCAACTGCCTTTGCTCGCATCCTTTCAGAATCTGCTTCGTGTTCCCAGTAAATACTGTAACCTGGAGAAGGTGGTGTTGTGGTTATACCTTAGATTGCCACACAAGTGGCAACTTATTTTCTTTCCACGTTCCTCATGTGAGTTCAAGTGACAATAAACGTAATAAATCAAATTCGTCTCGTCTCATGGCTGTTTGATATTTGGGGGCCCAATTCTCTCCTTAGTTTCTCTTTTGCACTTAATATACTTGTCGGATCTTTTTTCAATTTTCCATATCCTTCTGAGACAAATCATCTCATGTTCCCTTTGTGCCTTCGTGATTTCCCTCGCAAGTATCCTTCTCCGCTCCATATGTTCAAGGGATTCGCTTGATCCCAGGTCTGTGCACCTGACATATATATCCTTCTTGCCCACAGCCTCAACATCACCTATCATGTACTGTTCCCTAATTCTGCTATAATTGCCCTGCACACTAACAAGAACATGCTGTCCCTGAACTCCCATTATCTCGTTTTTGAAAGCCTCCCACTTGCCAAATGTCCCTTTACCTGCGTACAGCTTCCCCAAACATCTTTTGAAAAATCCTCGTGCATTCCATCACAATGGGCCTTGCTGAAATTTATAATGCTAACTTGTAAACAAGCCCTATCATTTTACAGAACCATTTTCAAAGTAATAGAATTATGTTTACTGGTCCCACAGTACACCGACATTAACAGCTCAGTCACTTGCCCTGCCTTATTTGCCAAGAGCCACAAATCAGGTACGACGCAATCTGTGCGGCAGGACAGGCATGAAAGGCCGGATGTCTTCGTGTGCCTGTGTTTATGGGTATTATGGCTGTGTGTGTGTGTGTGTGTGTGTGTGTGTGTGTGTGTGTGTGTGTGTGTGTGTGTCTGCGTGTGTGTGTGTGTGTGTGTGTGTGTGTGTGTGTTTGTGTGTGTGTGTGTGTGTGTGTGTGTGTGTGTGTGTGTGTGTGTGTGTGTGTGTGTGTGTGTTTGTGATTTAATGTAATAATGTGTGTAACATAGCATCTGCATTTCTGAGCATTTGGGGACCACAATGTCCTTCCTCACTTCCTCACACGATGTCCGTGTGTCCCTCCCTCCTGTGTTTAAAATGATGCAATATGACCTTCTCTGGGCACTTAAAACCACTGCAAAAGGAGTACGTTTGTTTGGAAAAGATATCAAAGACAGTTACTTTCTGACATTTGAATCGAATTGTTTTCATTGTTGTTTGCACCCTAATGAATGTCGTGAAAAGTTTGCAATGACTTCGTTATGGTGCCACCTTAGGTACAAGATACCGACGTATAGAAATGAATGCCCTTGATACAAAGTTGAAAGAATTATAAATGAACGTCCAGAAGAATAATAAGAAGAAAAAGAACAGACTCAATTTACATCCCCTATCACTGAAGTCTGCACCGGCACTGAGTCAGTCCCCAGACTGTGCTGGGCTCAGTCTCCAGGCAGCGCTGGGCCAAGCCTCCAGACTGGACTAGGCCCAATCTCCAGACCGCAGCAGACTCAGACTCCAGACCGCACTGGGCGGAGTCTCCAGACAGCACCAGGCCCTGTCTCCAGACCACACTGCGCCCAGATTCCAGACAGCACCGAGTATGAGTCTCCAGACCGCATCACGCTCCGTCAACTGACCACACCATGCCCAGTCCCTACCGCAGTGGGGCTAGTCTCCAGACTGAACGTATCCCAGACTCCAGAGCCCACTAGTGCCAATTTCAAAGCTCCGCCAGGCCCAGCATGCACACCACACTGTGGCAAGTCTCCAGAATTCACTGAGCCCAGTTTCCAGACTGCACAAGGCACAGTGTCCAGACCATCTGTGGCCCAGTCTCTAGACCGCACCGGTCTGTGTCTTCAAATTGCACCGGACATGGTCTTGAGACTGTCATGGTCCCAATTTCCAATCTGCATCGATCCCAAACTCCAGACCGCACTGGCCAAGTCTCCAGACCACATCAGACCCTGACTCCAGACCGCAACGGTCCCAGTCCACAGACTGCACCGGTCCCATTGTCCAGACAACACCTTGTGCTCTCTCCAAACCTCAACAGACCCAGTCTCCAGACCACACTGGAAACAGTCTCCAGATTGCACCACTCCCTGTCTCCAGACCGCACCGGAGCCAGGCTCCAAACTGCACTGGGACCATTCTCTCGACTGCACGGGGAACAGTCTCCAGACCACCGCAGACCCGGTCTCCAGACAGCAGCGGGCCCACTCTCCAAGCCGCAATGGCCCGACTTCTCAGACCACACAGGGCCCAGTCTCCAGACTGCACTATGCTTGAAATCTCGAGGCCTCACCTCCCCACACCACGCTTTACACGGGGACTCACATTCTCCATTCCCGTCGGACTAACTGGGAAAAGTTGATTTCTTTGTTTAAAATAATACGTCAGAATATAGGGAAAATAGAAAAAAAGAAATGATAGCCAAGGAGAGAAGCTCCGGCTGGAATATTTTGTTTCTGCCACCAACTTTAGGACATTTTGCGACTACTTCATTTTTCAAAGAATAAGTGTGGAGACTCAAAGCTGTTTTTTTCCAATTCCTTGGAAAACTCTCTGAGATATTAACAGAAGGAAATGAACATGCACATATATAGACTGTGTGCTGCCTTTGGGTTTGTTTCAGGACATTGCAATCCATTCTCACTGTAATTTGGAAAAGCAATGGCGTTGAAAGTTAGAGAAAGTGCCAGAAACGTCATCAAAGCTCTTCCAAACTGCAGCACTCAGAGTGGCTTGGATACAGTTGTTCTGGTGTGGTCTGAAAAGCTGTCCATGCTTGACAGATATCTGTCCCACGTTGGTACATCAATGTACTGTGTTCTGCATAGCTTCCTGTGCTGGAAAAATATCTCGTCATGTTTTTTTTAATCAATCCACTGCTGTGTGCACAGCTCCCGGTGCTGGACAGATCCTAGTCCAGATTTATACATCAAAGCATGGTGTGATCTCCATAGTTTACCGCAGTCGGCAGATATCTGGGTTGGACGGGCTAGAGCTTTATCTACGCAGAACTCCGCGCTGAATAGATGTTTCATCTGCGTTCATGACTATCTGTAGTGGATTCAGATACCGAAAGCATTTCACCTGATCGGCAATGCCTTTAAATCACATTCTTGTGTAACAAGCGAATTAATGTATTAAATTTGGCCAGGGGAATGGGACACAGTTTTTACATGATCAAGACAGTGACACCTTCTCCTGCGATAAACTGTATTTAACCAATCAGGTGAGAGTTCATCCCCAATGGAAATGGGTCGGAATGCAGCGAGGGACATTAAAAAGGGTTTACAAACTTTTATTGAGATATTTAAGATCTGTGCACAGTTTGAAAGCAGGTGAATAAAAAAGGATGGATAATCTTTCCACCCGTGTTTGATCCGTTGCTGATATGTCTGTGTATGAGTATTTTATAAAGTCACCGCACTCCTCGGGAGAAGGGCAAGTCAAATCGATGTGACACCAGAAATGGCCAGAACAGGGAAATAAAACCGTTTCTTGCTACTTAGCTGATGTTAATTTAAATATGATAACGGTTTATTTGCTTATGAGTCATTGGCATCGTTGGGAAGACTAGAATTATTTTCCATCTCTCACAACCTTGGAAAGGATGGAGTATGCTGCAGACAATGTGACATTGGTACACCCACAGTGGCATTGTAGTGGGGGAGAAATTTCTGGATTTTGACCAAGTGACACAGAGGGAGCATGGCATAATTCCAGGTCAAAGTCAGAATCGCACAGCACCTGGTAATAGTCAAACAGGTCTATTTGGAATCGCTAGTTTTCAGGGAGCTTCCCCTTCAACAGGTCACCTGATTTGGAAGGTGCTGTTGCTGGAGCCTTGCTGAATCATCTTCTAGGTGATGCATATTGCTACCATTATAAATTAGTTGTCAAGCGAGTACAAGGAGGTAGCTGGCGTGTGTTGTCTTTGATTCTGTTTTGCCTTTGATGCTATCAAGACGTATTTTAGGCTTTTGAAATAAAAAGCAAACACTGTCGCGTGAAACTGTCCACTAAATGAAAGATTGGCTTTTGACAGCAATCTCGGGACAGGACACGTGAATAAAAGGTGTGCGAGTTTGGAAATGATGTAACGTGAGAATAAAAGACACGTCCTGGAGACATTCCTATCAGGGTACGCATCATTAGAATTTGATAAATAGACAATGATAGAGAGTTAACGTGGCGAGCAGAGATGAAAGTGATTAATGGATGAATATTGATTCAGACCGAGATTAAAGGGGTCACACTACCAAAAGAGCCATGTGAAGCTTTGTGATAACTTAGAACCGCACTAGTAGCTGAATTGAATAATACATTGGTCAGAAATATTGAAATAACTTCATCGTTCTCGACATTAAATTCAAATGCTGGAGTATGCAACTTTGAAAAATATCAGCAGCACTGGTGTCAGAGAAAACTCTTACATTAGAGGAATTATCTGAAAATCAGGGTGATGTTACAAAGCAATTAACTCTGTGTGATCGCGTCACCCACATGAATACAGATCATTTGCATTTGCACGAACAAGTCACAGTCAGAATACATGTGAGAGTCCAGGTGAGATATAAAAGCTGATTTTCTTTTTCAGAAATGGTTCAAGGATAGAGGTATTTTAGTTGTAACATCAGGTTGGAAAAACAGAAGTGGTTCTGCATAAAACAAAATAGATTGACGTAAGATCTGATGAATGCGTCTCGGTTGATGTTAGGTTTAGATAAGGTAGATGAAGACCAGCCGTTTTCATTCGCTCACAAAAAAAGGTTTTCGGGACAAAGATTTTTGGTATTGGGCTGTTGGGAAACAGTTACTACGAGATGTCAGTAAAAAAAGTCATTTTCATTTCACACAATGCAATATATAAAGGCCAAGAGCTGAACCAAGTGCTGCAGCAAGAACGAATAAAATGGCACATTCAAATCTTGGTATGTATTTGGTGTGAGCTTTCAATCTTTAAATCCTCCTCGAACATTATTGAACATAAGGTTCCAAAAGCCAAATCAGTGAGCCCGGAACAGAAAGTCAGAACAAAAATATATTTCTGCTTTTTGGAGTTTGCTGTGCATAAACCCTCTCCGCCTCACTCCCTGTAAAAGGACTGTGCAAATTACATCTTTGCCAGCTCAGAAGAGACATTCGAACATTCACCACCGGCCTAGGGTAACTGCCCATGCGCATTGCTGTCTTTTCTGTGAAAAATATTGTGGCCGACAGCCTGGCTCTGGGAGGAAGTGGAAGCATTGATTTAAGTGTTTCATGAAACAGGGCCAGATAGTTATTTCTACGGGCTCTGCGGCATGCGCAAACAGTTTACGAGGCCACTCTGTCGAACCAACCCGCCCATGACTTCTTTGGCTCCAGGATAATAGAATGAAGGCGCTGTTAAGTTGATGTTAAAAACTCAGTGACTCTCATTTTGCAACTGGATACAAAAATCAAAAAACGGAGATTTTTTTTAAGAAGAAAAAGGGACAAACATTTCGTGCGCCTTGATTGATGCTCCAGTAATTGGAATTTAGCACTCTTACTCCTGTTGCCTGGATTTGAATCGCAGAGAATGGGGATTTATTGAAACTGTATAAATTCTGAAAAATGAATATGAATTCCTGACATTCAAAACTTAAACGTAAGCAGCTTTGTTACAAACAGTGAGAGTTTAACATCAGAGATGAAAGAAAATAGGAGGAAGCGTTGAAATCCATTGCCATGCCTGCTCAGATGCAGTACCAGAACAGATAGTGCTGTATATTGAAACGTAGACATTTTTTGCAGGCTTGGCTTGTTGGATGCAGGTTGTTTGCTTCGCTTTTAGGACAAGAGAAAATGAGCACTGCAGAAGCTAGATATCTGAGTCAATAAGTGTAGCATTGGAAATACACAGCCTCTGATGTGCTCAAAGTCGACGTTTTCCGCACCATCCCTCCATCAGCAATGTGGTGAGGGCAGGGAATTGGTTTGCGAGAGAAATAGGAAGGTGCAGTGCAAGAGGTTGGGGCTGAGGGGAAGGTGATATGGAGACACATCAGCGGGCCGGGTGGAGCGGTAAAGTGGGAAGGAAGATGAATAGGTATTCCAGTTTAAGAGGGTAGTGCCAAGGTGGAGGTTTGGATTTGGGACGAGATAGGAATTGAGGGGAAAGGGCGATGAGTAACCTGTCCCTCCTACGGCAATCTAGTACCAGAGTGTTACCTGAGTAAAGTTGGCCACACCAAAAATATGTGGATCTCCTTGGGGCACTGAACCGAGATGAGATGTGCAAAGACCAACACACAAAGTATAGTTCTTGTGAGTGATTACTCCGGAGTGATGAGTGTACCAGGGTAAAAGACGAACACTGGTCTTCAGCAGCCACATTGAGCCTGGCTTCGGAGGCCCATAGTCTCCTTTCACAAACCACCATTGCCCTTCCATTTTCCTAACGTCTACTCTGTTCTTGTTTTAAACAGGCTGCATATCAGCCAACAGTACCTGACATTGCTGATGTGGAACTGGAACTTGCATGGAAATGATTCTGTCTAGTTCACGAAACCATTCTGCTTCTAAAGATCAGATAGTCTCTAATGTTACCCATTAACAGACCATTACAGACGAAGCACTGAATCCGAATGGCAAGACTACCAGGGACAATCTCCGTTTTTATCACTCAAGGCACTGTCTGATTGAGCATTGAAATTTCCCATCTTTCTGCACATGATCCCCTCATTTCTGTCTCATCTTTGTTACATGCTGCTTTATCATATGCAGGTTATACAACCATCTATTATATTACCGTTTCTAATACATGGACCCCCGCACCTCCCCCCACCCCCCTTTGCTAGTGTGCATTTCTGTGGCTCTGTAGCTTAGTTGTTAGACAACTGGTTCTGTAAACTATGTGTCATGAATTTGAGTGTCAATGTTGCTTTGTGAATTTTGCACAACTGCCGCATTCAACGTCTAAAGGTGCACTTTGTTTTAAACAGACTCCCGCGTTGAAGTCTGAAATGGAACAATATAAACCCAGTGGGTGTAATCCTACTTTCTAGATTTGGTGTCTCCTCAGGCCTGTGTCATTCTTCAGAGAATGTGTTTCCCTCTGTCTGTGAAAATGAGGTTCAGTTACCCAAGGGAAGCGTGAACAAAGTTTCGTATCCCAGATAAACAAACAAGTTTCGTTTGAAAGTTTGTTTATGAGGTGGGATCACGGAACCAGATATTTTAAATTTGATTTCTCTTCACAGATGCTGACCGACCTGCTGACATTTTCCAGCAAATTCTGTTTTTATTTCCAACTCAATCTTCAGTACTATTCGTTTTGTTATTTGAGATTAAAACGTTGCAGAGAAAATGCGATTCAAATAATCATTTGGAACTTCGAGCACACAAGGCTAGAGCCCAAGTGCAGGAAACAGGGATCATGAGCCTATTTCTGATGTCTACAAAACTCGACGACTTCATCATTTTGGAGGAGAAAATGATCTCCAATGAATTTTTAAAAAGCCAAAAGCTACGTTACTAAAAACGGTGGAGTGGATTTCGCCTTCATCCGTGGTGGTCCAGTCGAAAATGATCCTTACACTCCAACTACCATTTCGATTCCCGGTGATAGAATGCCGTTTATTTTTTCCTGACAGTGACAGGAAACGACTTACCATCGACAACGTGAGCAGGCAACGTTGTGATTTAAACTCAGAATGTTCTGTTTACTTGACATGGAGTTTAACCAGCCAAGCCACAGCACCACGATCTAAGTATGTTCTTGTTTTCGCACGCACATTCAATGTCTGAATCACTTGATCATAGTAATTGGGAAATTTGTTTTCTGTACAAAGCAAAGCGACTCTGACTGGAATCATTTCATTGTCTAAGATCCGTGATTGTTCCAGAAAACCTCAGAATTTCCTGTGAAAAGGTGGGAGCTGCCTTGACTCTCCTTGCTCATTCTGACTGGTAACCTGAAGAAGGAACAGCGTTCCAACGGTTTGCACTTGCCAATAATTTTCTTGGATTATAATTTGGTGTTGAATGACTATTAACTCTGCTCAGTCGGACACTTCACTCTTTATTCCACTCTGATTGCGCTTTCAAAGAGTTTTTAAAGATTCAAAAAACAGAGGTAGGGTTTTGGTTTCTGTTTTCTTCCCATTCCCAGGATCGGCAGTGATTGGGTCTGTTAGTTTGGGAAATGGAAAAGTGCCCATGAGCAGCATCAGGGATTATTTCTGCAACCGTTCCTCTGACATTGCGGTCCGACTTACCGTGGTATTCTCGGGGACATTTACTGATGTGAGGCAGTGAAAGTATTCTCCTTGCTGAAGATACAAACCTCATCTCGGCTTCAGGACAATGAGGGAGATGTGTATGGAATGATACAGACATTGTGAACTGAAATCAAACCACGCAAGCGATAAATCAGGGTGGGAAGTGAATCCTATCCACGTGAGAACCGGCCATATCCCAAGAATCCATTTCTAAAACGTGCAAATACTAACCAGACACCTGCAATTCGTCGGGAATAAATTGAGAATGGAGCGGGGGTGTGAAATAAAAGTAAAAGGCAATGAAGACTGGGAGGCATGTAGCAGGAATCAGTGTGGATCTGGTGGTGTAATTTTTAGTGTCGGGTCAGTCTTTACTGATTGGTGTTTACACTGATGCCCATACCACTGCCGGTAATTTTACCACAATGACCTTATTTCTCTTCTTGTGAGGTTCCCTCTGGGTGAATTGAACAATTAATAGGCACCGCCACATGAATCCATACCTCTATCCTATCAGTTTAAACAGGTGAAAATGTCAGTTTGAAAATCAATGCAAGAGGAAATAGTCTGTTTCTGTGCATTTCGTGGAGGATGTTCAGCAATGACCTGTCCGTCTTTAACAAAATCAGAGGTTGATTGCAATTCTCAGTCAGCTACCTTTGTACAGAAAACCAATTTCCCAATTACTATGATCGTGGTACTGTGGCTTGGCTGGTTAAACTCCATGTCAAGTAAACAGAACATTCTGAGTTTAAATCACAACGTTGCCTGCTCACGTTGTCGATGGCAAGTCGTTTCAACTTTTGTCAAATGTTGCATTGCAGTCCAAGCTGCTCAGAGTTCTTCCTGTGTTTGAGTTCAGCCCGTCACGAATTGGTGTTCACTTCAGTTCCATTAGTGAACGCTGTGCCTCGCAAACTATTGATTCAACCGTGAATTTATTTCTTCTTTTCCACAAACACTATACAAATTTGCAAGTACTTTATCAGCTCTCAGGCTGCTTCCAAGGCCAAGAGCTGAATGAAGGCAGGGCTTAAATAGTTATCTTTGTCTTTTCCTTTCTGTCAGTGAGCAGTCATGTCGAATTGAGAGTGGTCCTTTCAGTGACTACCTCAATATGTTCCTCCATTTGTCTTTCTTTGAGTCTGTGTATCCACGTGATGGTCTTTCAAATTTCCTGACTTTCTGTCTGTCCATATACCCCAATGCCCATTTCTGCACTTTGAAAAACCTGACATTCGGAGGAAATTTGGAAGTGGAGCTCCTGACAGGTTTTCTTCCCCCTGGCTGGAACTTGTAGATATGGGGTCAGATGTTTTGGGAAAATGTGTGTGTCACCTTGGGCTCCGGTAAGGCGACATTTCTTGCATCCAAATCTTATGAAACCGTAGGATTCCAAATATCGTCGATAATGCACCAGAAATTAACGCAAATTCATTTCAGTTATGGGTTGACAATGATGTATTTGCTTTTGGTGTAGAAATAATAAGTGACAACAATAGGGAACGAGGGTGATCAGGTCGTGATGTCTGTGCCATTACCGCAACATTCCCTGGCAAGGCTGCAGTGTCTACTGCCTCACCTCATCATTCACAATAAACTGGGAATGAATGACTGAAGGTTAAAGAGGAGGGGAAGCAAAGTGTTTTTGGAAAAGAGGAAATAAATTCCAGTTTGAATCAATAGCTTGCGAGGAACAGTATTCACTAATGGAATTGAAGTGATCACCAATTTGTGACGGGCTGAACTCAAACACAAGAAGAATTCTAAGTGACTGGATCAGCAATGCAACATTGGAGCAAAGTTGAAACGACAGGCCATCAACAATGTGAGCAGACAATAATTTTCTGTTTACGTGATAGGCGCCTTAACGAGCTAAGCCTCAGTGCCACGATCTAAGTGTTTTTTTCTCTCTCTCTCTCTTCGCCCATACGTGCAGTTCCTGAATCACATGATCAAAGTAAATGGGAAATTTGTTTTCGGTACTAATGTAGCTGAGTGAAAATTGCAATCAACCATTGCTTATGTTAAAGACTGTTGGAGGTTCATGAGAGATTTTGACAAATACGTTGATTATCCTGATATTTTTCTAGGCATGACAACATCGAAATGTGTAACCAACCGGGTTCTGTCGATCTGAAACATTGACTCTGTTTCTTTCTACAGATGCTATCAGACTTGCTGAGTTTCTCTGTCAATACTGATTTTTGTTTCAGATCTCCACCGTCCACAGTTGTTTGTTTTCCCAAAAACCTGACTAATGTTTTGGGGCAAAACTGTGCAGCAGCCAGATTATGTTTCCCTCCTAATTAGTTGAGGAAGATGCAAAGATGATTGCTGAGTGAAGGGCTGTAAATGCCACATATATGGACTTCAGTAAGACGTTTAACAATGTTCCCGATGGCAGACAGATGAAGATGGTGAAATCGCATGGGGTACAAAGTGCACTAGGTATATGGATAAGCAGAAGACAGAGAGTTGCAGAGGAAGGGAGTTCCTCAAACTAGAGGCATGTGACTCGTAATGTTCCACAGGGTTCTGTGCTCTGACCACTCTTAATTGTGGTATATGATAGTGATTTGGAGGAAGGTGCAGGCCATCTGATTAGCAAGTCTGCAGATGACACTAAGATTGGTGGAGCAGCAGATATTGAAGTGGACTGTCAGAGAAAGCAGCAGGATCTAAACAGATTAAAGAGTTGGGCAGAGAAATGGCAGATTGAATACAATGCGAACACATGCGAGGATATGCATTTTGGAACTATACAATAAATGGAAATGTCCTGGGTGAAATTGATGCACGGGGAGATCTGAATGTTCTGGTCCATGCAGGCCGATAGAATGGTCAAGAATACATACGACATGCTTTCTTTTATCAGATGGGTATTGAGTTCCAGAGTTGGTAGGTCATGCTACAGTTGCAGCAGAGTCCGTTTCGGCGACATTTGGAATACTGTGTACACATCTCGTCGCTAAATTACTGGAAGGATGTGCATGCGTTGGAGAGAGTGCAGCGGAGGGTCACCAGGATGTTGCCTGGTATAGAGGGCGCAAACTATGAAGAGAGATTGAGTAAATTAGGATTATTTTTATTCGGAAGACAAAGATCGAAAGGGAACCCGAATGAGGTTGCAAAATGATGAGAGGTATGCAGAGCGAAGATGGCAAAAAGCTTCATCCCAGAGTGGGGTATTCAATTACACGGGGTCACGAATTCAAGGTGAGAGGAGAAATATTTCTTAGAGATATGCATGGAAAGTTCTTGACTCAGAACGTTTAGAGTATCTGTAAGTCGTTGCTAGTGGAGGAGATAGTGGCGGACACTACAGCATGATTTATAGCATATTTAGACAGACACGTGAATAGGCAAGGAGTAAAGGGATACAGACCCCAAGGAAATACGCGACAGCCTTAGATAGAGGATCTGGACTGGTGCAGACTTGGAGGACCGCATGGGCCTGTCCCTGTGCTATAATTTTGTTTGGTCTGTGTTCTTTGTTCTTAAAAATAAAGAAGAGAAACCTTGTTACGGCAGTAAATGCGCAAAGCAGAACTCCCATTCCTTGATCACGAATCACTCCTGAGCTGCCGTCTTGAAAATAATGAATCCAAACCAATAGACTGTCAGGGAAGGGGATAACTGCTGTGTTATGACGAGCTATGGTGTGAAATGGACAGTGAGTGGAAATACTCCATCAAGGAAAACAACGTCCTGTTTGAGCTGAGCTCTCAATTATAGTCATAGCAGGCAACAAGTCTATCTCCATAACTAATCAACCACGATTACAAAACAACGTTATCATCTTCTCCTTCGAGATCTATCTTCTCGAGCTGAGGAGATGTGTATCATTCCTGGCATCTGTTCCAATTCAATCTATTCACTGATTTCGAAGGTTTAAATGTCGTTACATGGTGATTTTAAAAGAAATCGACATTTATTTTAAAAAGAACTATTGGAGGAACTCAGCAGGTCTGAAGCTTCTGCGGAAAGGGAAACAGAGACAACTTTTCTGAACTTTGTCAGAATTCTGCTTCTCCCACATGTACTATAAAATCAGAGTTTCTGCTGAAATTTCTGTCTTTGTTTCAGCGTCCCAATATCCGCAGCCCTAGACATTATCTGGTAAAATAAAACACAATCAAATTTGTGTTTCCTCACTGAGGAAGATTTCCATTTGGTGAATATTTTCCTGACCTCTTTAAAACCAGGAACTGTGTAGCAAAGACGAACGACTGACAGAACAACAACCAATCCGTCCTGGTGTGGTTTCGATTCAGCAACCTTTCAGTGAAGAATGGAACACGCTGACCAATTGCACCACAGAGACTGACAAAACAGCAGCTTCCAGGATCCCCTAAATTAGGCAGTTAGCGATTTTAAGCTTCAGTCTGTCCCTCCCGGAATGGCAAGTGTCCTCTATTCGTGTTACTTTTCCGAAATAAAACCTGAGTCATTCATTATCGAGACTTCGGAACAAACTGATCCCATCGGCTGCAATCATATCCATGTCACCAGGAACCAGCTCGCTTTCAACCGGAACTGTCTCCTTTCGAGCCTGTCAGTATCGTGGCTGTTCCCAAGCTTTCTCCTTAGCTTGGAACGAGATGAGGTTTGAATTCTTTATGTGCAGAAACGAAAACCCTTTCAATGTCTCAGATCCGTTCATATCCCGAGCACATCTGAGTCACTATGTCCCAGCCCCTGAAAAAAGGGGAAGTTGTCTGGACTCTCTCTGCTCCGTCGTCAGTTCACCCTTCTTCATTCTCCTCTGATTTCGCTTCCCAAAGCGTTGCTAAAGATTCATATAGATGCAGAAGGTTTTTTTTTGGTTTGCGTCCTTAACATTTTCCACCAGCCAACTGACAATGATTGTCCAGAATCTCTTCACAAAACTCCGCCTTGCACCATGTCCAGGCATGAGGAAATCCTGTTTTGTGGAGGCATTCCGGAGACGGGGAATGGTTTATTTGGAACAAAGAAGGTTAACAGCAGATTTCTGGGGCCTTTTTACAATGCTGAATGAGGGACCGCTGAGGATGGGCGAGATGGTGAGCAGGAGAAAGTGTTGCCACTGACTAGGGTCAGTTACAATACGGATGACATTGAAGATATTTCATTAAAAGCAGAGTTTGTGCAGTATAAATTCAGTGAATACTGCAGAAGTCAACTGGCCTAACTGTATTTGAGTAAAGTGAAATAGAGCCACCGTTTTAAATGTGGTACATTTCTGAATCAGAAATGGGAGTTCCTAAATGGTGTCACGTGAACAGATCCACTTTGTTGAAACATCTGAAGTTTCTGAAGTTTGAGTGTGATTTCGTCTTGCAGGAAATCATTCGAAAGTTGCAATTTGAGGAAACGCAGTCTGAGTAACACCAAATGATTATTAATCCATGGTCTTCACCATCGGCCACCATGACATGCTTTGCGCTGATGGTGAACGTTTCTTATGGAGTAGAGGGTGCCAACAGGAAAGGCACGTTCTCAGCTTGTCTTGTCTGAGCCATGACCCCAATGTTTCATGTTCCCCTCTACTTATTCCGAATGGAAAAGGTTTATGGGAGATTGAATTGAACTGCACAGGTTGATGAAAGATAAACTGAATGGGATGAATTAATTTCCATGTGCAGTAAGACTAATAAACATGTTAATGGATCGAGAAAGAAAGATCTATTTGTATTTGGATAACGTCAGTAACTGGTACCTGGATGAACGCCAATGAAGTGCGTTTGAAGCAGATCCGTCATTGGCAAGCCTAATGTGTAAATCGGAGCTGTTCGTTTAACCATAGATTAAAAACAAAATAAAAACCTAAAGACACCAGTGAGTGCTTACGTAAATTTAAGTGTTTGTTCTGCTCTGATTTGCACCCGGGATTGTACAGGACCCAAGGGTGTATTCTCAGAAGAAGGAGTTACCCATTTAATACACAGATGAGCAGCATATTCTTTCTTTCAGAGGGTATCAAATCTGTGGAATCCTTTCCAACAGCGAGCTGTCATGAGGGGTTATATAGGAAGCTGAGATAGACAGACATTGTGCACTCGAGAATAAAAGGCCAACGGGATAAGCAATAAAAGTGGAGTTGCCGACTAACCAAATCAGCCATGATTTCATAGCTGACCTGTTCGGCCAAATGGCTTCCATCCGTACCAATGCCATTTCTGTCATTTGGAAAATGGAAGAGAGCATTGTAAAGGATGAAAAGAAGAAATCTTAGAAAAAATGTTTGCAAACAAACTGAGTCAAAATCATTTGTTGAAATTTAAACCACACTTGATAATTTTGCAGGGTTCTTTGCTGACATGACAAGCAGAGTTGATCAAGGTTGATGAAGTATATTTGAACTTTGAGCTGCCCTTCAGTTAGGCGCAATATAAAATGCATTGCACAAGGTAGGAGTTCATCGTGATAGGTGATAAATTAGCCTGGACTGCCCACTGTGTATGGGGGGATTCATGGGCATTTTTTCAAGTTGGAAAGACGTAATTAGTGAAATGCAGAAATGTTAAACATCGGGCTTCAAATATTTAGCTCTGTATGCATGACATGACAGAAGTGACAAGGTGAAACGTGTTCAGTTTTGCTGAAGGTACGCAGGAGGAGGGAGGGCATGCTGTGATGGGGACGGGGAAATCTGTAAAATCATATACTGGCGTTCGGTTGAGTGACTGGGGGAGTACCTGGCAGGTGCAGTTTCATGTCGGGAGAATGAGGTGATGCACTTCTGTAGGAAGAGTCAAAAGGCAGACTTCTTCTAAAATAGAGAAAAAAACCTCCAAAGAAGTGCTGTGCAGAGAAATTTGGGTGATCTTATGTATGAAACATTCAAAAGAAAGTTTGCGACATGTTTATTTTCATCTGGCAAAAAGGATGGCCCCGTTTCCTAATGGTCACAACGAATGAGGCAGTTTAGAGGCAAAGAATGAATCTGAGGAGTATATAATTAATTGATGACTAAGGTATGGACCATGCTTTTTTTCCCCCACCGAACTACTTGATTTATTGATTGTGGTTCCCTATACTTTCTTTACAATAGAGCCGGGAGTGGGAAAGGTGAAATCAAAATCAGTAATGAGTATTGCCGCCCTTTATTTCTCACAAGCAATATTTTTTCTTAAATGATTTATTTCACAATGTGGGAACCGTGGGTGGGCTTGTAAACTAGACCCGCTGGTGACTTATTTCCTCACTGTTCATCATCTCTGCCCAAACAGATCTACATCATTGTCTACTGAATCAAGGCAACGTCGAACTATTGCACCCATATCACCAACACTTCGGCATTGCACACACCTCTGTCGGTCATCTTGCAATATTAATTGATCCTTTACTGTGTTGCTATTGCACATATTATGAGACAAACAAAACAGATACTGCTGGGACTGGGTTTTGAATGCACGCTATTGAAGCCACAATGCAGATTATTGCCCACAATGCGACGCAGAGGCAAACAACGAGCCGTCAGTAAGTACAGAGTACGTTCAGTGCTGAAGGGCATATCAGGAACAGCACCAGAAGCACAACAGAAACACTTTTCTGGGCGACGATTTTTCGGAATGAAGATATGGGTGTGTTGTCCCTTTCAGAGAGATAAAAGCCAACTGAACTGCCTGACGCAGCTTCACGTGTTCTGAATAAGGTAACAGTGTAACATTTGGTCGAAACAGCTGGATTAGCTGGTTTGTCCGGAGACAACAAATCAAATTCAAATTCGGTCTATTCGTTTAAATTATGTCCCCAAAATACGAAACTCCAATCAATTTTGAACTTAGTACATTGGCAATCTTACTAGCCAAAGAATCAATCCGATGCTTTGGTGATATAAGATCAGGAAAACCTGGACCTTCGAGGGAATACTGCAAAACCAAAAGCATGTACACACTGCTCGAAAAATAGCTCTTTTCCTTAAATTAGAAGTGAGAGAAATGGCTGTTGAAATTGCTAAATAGTTGCTCCGATTTGATGATGATTCTCAAATTTGCATGAAAGTTGAGAAGGAAGAAAGAAGACCACATTTCTTGAATTAGAAATAAGTTAGATTTGGGTTTAAAGAAGGGCAAAAGCAAAGCTGAATTTGTAACAGAGGTGCTCAAGCATTGAGGTGTGTGTCAGAGAAATGGAGAAGTCCAAATGGAGAAGTCCAGTTAGAAGATAAACGAAGATACAGAAAAGGAAGAGAGCGAGAATGTTCTCAGTTGAGCAAAGAGAGTGAGAAGAAAGGGAGAGAGAGAGAGAGAGAGTGGGAAGAGAGAGAAAGAGGGACAGAAACGAGAGAGAGGAAAAAGAAAGAGAGAAAATCCTCAGCTGGTCAAAAAGACAGAGAAGTTAAATTTGAGAAGTTGTGACTTCATCGGCAAAGTCAATTTAACAGGATGGAGATTAAAAGAAATGGGAGTGATAAGCATATTTACGTCAATACTCTGCCAGGTTTTGATGAGAAAAAAAAACTTGAAGCCATCTTTATTCAATTTGAAAACAAATGGCCAAGCATATGGAGTTGTCCAAGGATTTATGGGTAATGCTACTTTATTGCGAAACTGAGAGTCAAAGCTCGTGAGGTTTAGCCGCACTATCAGATGAGGGGTCACGAGATTATGTAACGGTTAAACAGGATATTGTAAGTGGTTATGAATTTGTACCAGAAGCACATCGACAGAGGTTCAGAAACACAAAGAAGGAAACAGATCAGACTTACGTTGATTTAGAAATAATTAAACATACTATTTCGATCAAAGGGTGCCTGCTTTAATCTTACATAAGACGTTTGAGCCAATAAAAAGGATTATTCTGCTGAACAAGCTTAAAAACACACTTCCAGAGACAGTACGAATTCTCGTCGAGGAACAGAAAGTTCAGTTAGTGAGAAAGGCAGCAGAATAAGCAGATGATTACATGTGGGTGCATCAGGCAAGTTTGCAGCCTGACAACAGTCGAGAACTCTGGTCAGGATTTACCACAGAATAAAGAAAAAACCACGATGGTGAAAAAAAGGTGAAAGATAGTAAAGCAGATCCCAAGAAGTGCCAAGGAGCTGCAGGAGAGTGCAAAGCCTTGGCAGGGTCTCGGTATGGAGTTATTACATTCTCGACAAAGAATTCGCCTCTGCGGGTAAATTTTACTCAGACAGAACGGTGAGAGAATGACAGAGCGTTCATGTTTTTCGAGATGCAGGACCTAAGCAGACGTTCAAAATAAGAGAAGAACGAATATGAATTCTTTCTGATCTGCTACCGGAGTGTGATACGTTGTGTAATCGATGGACAGAAATTTAGATTTCCATTATATAAAATCAAGCTTTAGTGCCAAATCTAGGTTGGGAAAGTTACAGTGAGAGTGACTGACACAGTGTCAGTTCAAGGTACTGAAATACTCCTGGGTATCATTTGGCAGGTTCCAATGTTGGACTGATACCCCTTGACTTGGGGAAGCCCATGGAAGACGAAGAAGCTGAGGAGTTAAGAAAATAAGTATCTGGCAATTTCCCAGAATGTGTGGTAGCCAGACACCACGACCATAAGTCACAGCTCGAAGCAAAACGTAAAGAGAAAGATGAAGGAGTTGAAGTTCAGTTTACAGATGCCCTGTTTGACGTAATGGTGCATGAAAACCCTGAACCCGGCCAAGGGTCAGGCAGAAGTGTATAGTTCTGAAATGCAAAGGAACGTAGAAAGGCACGACAAGACGACAAATAAAATCTGTGAATTACGTACCCGAAAAGGAGGAACAGAATATTCCAGAGGGGTAAAGGTGTGACCCTTTGAAATTAATTAAAGAAAACTTGACAGGACCAAAGTTAATGATCTCACACTTAGATTATGTAACAATGGAGATGATGAGATTCAACCGATTAGGTGAGTTATCAAAACAGCATAAAAAGAGGGCACAGTACAGAATGAAACAGATGGCATATTAAAGATTTAAGATTCGGATGTTTTACCAAGGGGATCAATTATTAATACTGTCACCAGCGATTGGATCTATTCAAAGGCAGGTTTAGCCGGCCCTACCAAAGCCAGAAAAAAAATTGAGCCGGAGAACTATCTGCTCAAGAAGTCAGATAGTAAAAAATGGTGACACATGTTGAATCCTTAGTATACGAGGGATGAAGAACGAGAAAAACCGGTGTTAGGTACTGCCCTGCAGAGTGAGGAATCAAATCCAGATGGAATGGATTTTGATGTGCCTCAAATTGGATTTAAGAAGGGTAAGGAGTCGTTGAGGAATAGAATAGTAAGTTATCTATCGTAAGACCATGAAACGTCGTTTAAAGATCTGTTCCTACAGTATAAGAACATGCGTCAGAATCAGGTGGGGAGGACTAATACGATTGTCCATGACGTAGAAGCAGAGAATAGACAAAACAACACCCCGATCAGCTTAATACATTCAAAGCTTGACAGGTCCAAATGGAGGTGCTCGACGAGGACATTTTCAAATCCTGTCATAGCAAGTGGATTAGGCCGATTATCTTATTTCCCATGCCGACGAGACTGAAGAAAAGTGAACGCTGTTACGAAATCGGAGTCACATTCATTTTCTCGATTGGAGGACTGTCTTGAGAAGTTTGGACAAGCTAGTTCATCACTAAGATTGATTTAATGCATGGTTCACTGCCAGATACCTTTTTCAAACCTGGCGAAAGAAAAAGTGATACACTTTGAAATGAAGAACACACCCGCCACATTCCGGAGACTCATGAACAGATTAAAAGAATTAGAAACAAAAGAACTAACTAACAGCACCAAGTGTTCCGAAGAAAAAGCAATATTATGTAAACTTTTTTGGTCTAGCAGTTAATGTAATTGGTTGCCCTGAGACAAAAAAAAAGAAAAATAGGCCAATAAATTTAAATTTTACACCCCCCAAAAATACACCAATCCAGTTTGAAATTGATCTGTGGTAATCTTAAAAACACTATTCGATGTTTTGCGTGTATAAGCCCAGGGAAAATTGAACTTTTGAGCGGAGAACTGCCAAGATACTAGCGTGTAAAGACTGCCTGAGAAAACAGTTCTCTTTACGGTTTTGCTTTCAAAACGTAACCGGTGAAGTAGATTACCCAGGAAGAAGAAAAGAGGACAGCAATGCAGAGAAGAATCGAAAACTGCCAGGTTTTGAGTTAAGACATTTCCTTTTGCAAAACATAATCGGGATTTCTATCGGACCAGTATTGTAGAGGAGAAAATAAAATAAAAAATGTAAGTGGAAGCAGTAGTAAATCGTTGTTAGTTAATTATTCTCGAGTACACTTGATGAAATAAAGTTGCTTATTTTCACTTTAACTAGTTCTGGGCCTGTCGAAAATTTCAATGTCTCAGGAGCATCATCCGTTTACTCTTTTATTACAGAAGGTAAAGTATCATAAGTTGCGTCTCTGATCCTCCTGTATTTTATAAAGGAACATGGCCAGTGCAGCCTCTCTGCTTCCTCCTGCATGACAGAAAACAAGGCAACAGGAGCAGTGTCTCTGCTTTCGACTGTATGAGAGAAAGTGAAGTAACAGGAGCAACGTCTCTGCTTCCTGCTATATCACTGGAAGTAAAATAACTGGAGCAGCGACTCTTAAACTTCCAGAATCAATCGGAACTAAAGCAGCAGGAGCGGCGTCTCTGCTTTCTACTGAATCATAGAGTGTAACATGGCATGAACAGCGTCTCTGCTTCCTTCTCCTCAATTTGTTTTTTTTTTATTTAGTGGAGCACTGACCCGAATGTCCACGATACAGGAGCATGCAACATTTCTCCCAGTTCTAACATGGCAGTGCTTACCAGCTAATTGCGTAGCTCTCCCTCACTTCTGGCCAATTACAATGAGGCACTAAGTCGGAACGTACCCTCTGACAATGAAGCTACTCTCAGGACTGAATAAGGCCCTCTTTCGATTCATATCGTCTGAGGCACCTGCAATTCAGTGTTGTTATGTCTCAATTCTCCCATTTAATGCTGAACTGCAGGAATTACACAATTATCTAATTCCCATATCCAGATTCTCCTACATTAATTAACCCTAAATCAATTCTTCGATTTCTTAATTCGTTGCAATGATTCACCAATTTAATGGTCCGCTGCCATCATTCTTAAATTTAGGCATTAACAAGTTGCATCGAAGCGTCAGTTGCCCTGCTATATATCTCTGTGATTCTAATTACAACTCTGGTGTCCTGAATATGTTCTCACCTTTACTAATCCTGCTCAAATACTGGAACTGAGCGAACTCTACCATGGGATATTACACAGTCCCAGTTCTAACACAAATAATTTAATGGCGCCTGTATGAATTCAGAAATTATTTTTCTCCCCTTTAATTACTCACTGATTCACTTATTCCATGTAGAGGTGCCATATAGATATTTTTATTTAATTAGTGGTGCGTGGACCTAAATCTTGAATTGACAGATATTTCCGACATTTCTCCTTTTTCTGTCCATATTACCACATTTCGACGTGCTCTGCTCCAATTCTCCTATTTATTGGCTCTCCCCCGAATATTCCATTGTCATAGCACTCTGCAGCAAATCTCCCCTTTACGGATTCCCGCTAATTCTCCCATTTATTCATACCACTATCTATTTTTTCCATTCCTTAATGCTCCTATCAAAATTTACCATTTAGTGCTTCCCCTCTCTAAATCTCACTTTTATTAGTGCCCTGCCACAATTCGCTAATTTGGTTTCATTCTGCACCAGTTTTTCCATTTTGTATTTCCGTGCACCAATTCTCCAATTTCATGAACGACTGCCAGAACTCTCTAATTTTACAGTGTCCTTCACGAAATCTGCAAATTACCAATCCTGCCCAAATTTCTCCATTATTCACGACCTGCACACATGCTCCCACTGTGTATCGCATGCCTCCATTCCCCCATTCAGTTGCTCCCTGGTACATAGCTTCCACAATATGTTGTACTAATCACATTTTCATTCTTTGATACATCAAACCTTCACTTGATTACTCCTGTCCAACATTTCTCCGGTTAACTGGTTTCCAGCTTGTGCGCTCCTGTTTACACGTGATGTCCTCCGATTCCCATTGACCCACGTCATTGACTGCAACAATTCTCTCATTTACTGGAGCGCTGCATCAATTTTCCAATTCAGTTATGCCCGAGCACATTTCCCCCATTTAATGATATCTGGAACACGTTGTGCACTAAGTGTTGCCCCACACCAATTCTCCCATTTACGCATTCTTATATTAATTGGTGCCAACCACTGATTCACGCATTCAGTATTGCCCCATCACAACTTTCCCATTTAGTGCTGAAATATCTCCACTGTTATAGAAAGCATAGCACCAGAAGCAGCTTCTCTGCGTTTTAGTGTATTATAGAAAGTAAAGTAGCAGATGGAAGCCTCTGTTATCTCATGTTCAAGTCAATGACAGAAAGACATTTCTCAGGAGCAGCGTCTCTGCTTCCACCTGCATCAGCGAAAGAAAAGTACGAGGAGCAGTGTCTCTGCTCTCTGTGCATTAATGAAAGTAAAGTCGCAGGTGCAGCGTCCCAGCTTCCCCATGCATACGAGAAAGTAAAGTAGCAGTAGCGGAGGTTCTGCTTCCTCCTGTATCAAAGAAATTGATTTTGCAGGAACAGTGTCTGTGGTTCACCCTGTAGTATAGAAAGCAAAGCAGCAGGAGCAGCGTACTTGCTTCCTCCTGATTTACAGAAGGTAAATGCGCACGTACAGCGTCACTTCTTCCTCCTGAAATATACAGAGTAAAGGAGCAGGCGCAGCAGTTGTGCATTATTGAACTAAATGGGAGAGTTGTAGCAGGACAGCACCAAATGCGAGAATTTGCGCAGTATAGCAGTAAATGTAAGAACTGGTGCAGTGCAACATCAAATGGGAGAATTTGTGCAGTGTAACAGTAATTTGGAGAATTTGTGCAGTGTAACAGTAATTTGGAGAATAGGTACCGTTTAGCTAGAAGGCTATTTGAAGATTTAATGCCTGGGACACCAAAAATAGAGATTTCTGGATTGGGCAACTCGGGAGAATTGTTGCAGGAAAATACCAAATGGTAAAATTGATGCAGAGATCAAGTCAATGACAGTTTTGGGGCATGGCACCAGTAAATGTCAGCATAAGACTATGGCACTTCTAGAATTTGGCTAGGGTATCAGTAATCGTGAAAATTGATATCAGGGAACAGTAAGTGAGAGAATTCGTGGGTACCAGTAAATTAGAGATTTTGCACACAGTATCATTAATTTAGAATATTTTTGCACATTGACAATTCGTTCATGATTTGGAGCAGAATGCGTCTAAATATGAGATAGGGACAGGTTTTCAGTCAGAATGGGCACATGTTGCAGGAGTCAGTAAATTAAAGATTCGGTTAAGCTCACAACTAAGTGAAAAAAATGAATTACGTCAAGGAACAGCTATATGGCTGCGTTGACAGAGGGCGTCAATAATTGGAGAATTGGTGCCAGTTCTACATAATTAGTCAATTCGTGCACTACGTGAGAGCACTGGTGCACGATAATATTGGAGAGTTGCCGTCTAAACGATGGGTAATGCACTGTTGGTGAATGGGAAAGTCGGTGCTTGGAAGAAAAATCATAAATGGGAGCATTGGTGTAGAAACCACGAAGTGGAAGAGCTGCACAGTGGATCTGTATACGAGAATTGGGGTATGGCACCGTTAATCAGAGAATTAAAAACTTGCCACTCCTAAGTGCCAGATTTAGACGAGGGCATCAGTGAATATGAGAATTGAAGTTGGATGATATTGAGTGGAGAACATTTTCAGGATATAAGAAAATGGGAGTTTCCTTATCGGGCAACACTGGACTGGAGAATCGGTGCAGGACATCCGTACATAAGAAATTCTGTGCAAGGTACCAATAACTTCAAGAATTGGAGCACATCACGTGGATATGCGAGAACACAGTAGGGAATCAATAAATAGGGGAAATTTTACCAAAGAGTAATAAAGTGGAGATTCGATGCAGGTTACCACGAAATAATGATATCTTAGTGGGACAACATTATGTGGAAAGTGTGTATCAAGGCAGAAGTAAATGGGAAAATTGGGACAAGAAAATACTCAACAGGCGAGGTAGTGTAGTTTATCACGAAAGGGAAGATTTGTGCAGGATGGCTAATTTAGAGATTTGATACATAACACGCCAAAATTAGATAATTATGACAGGTCATTTCTCCTCTGCGTTAACCTGCCCTGATCTCCATTTCCGCATCAGGATTCTATTTTTCAGAACATACCTCTCCAGACTATATTCTGCTTCCTTTTCTGATTACTCAACCACAAATATATATTTTTTTATCGTCTTGCCTTGCTGTCGCACATCCCTTAGCCTTTTAGGACTAAACACTTCTGTTTGTCCCTCTCTAGTTTCAGGTGTTTTGCTGCGTTCCGTCAAAAAGGGTATCCATTAACTGAACCTCAACTCCTTCATCTTTCTCTTCATGTTTTGGTTCGTTTTGTGACCTATCATAGTGGGATCTGGTTACCACAAAGTCTGAGAAAATAGCAGAAGATTTCTGTTAAACTACTCAGTTTTTTTTTTGTTCTGCCTTGGGATTCTCCATCGCAAAGGGCGGAGTAATCTTGGATCTTGGATCCTGGATCCTGGCAAATCATTCCCAAGAACAAACTAAATTTCTGGAACTTACACTCTGTCAATCAGACCCACTGTAAATTCCCCAGGGTTGTGTTGGCACTCCAGTCCGATCTTACATAGAGGAACACTAAATTTCTGTTCAACTATCTCACAAATTACCACAACCTCGTGTAACAGACCAGAAGAAGTACATATTCGCACATCCCTTACTATCAGCGACTGGTTAGATCACGCGTCTCGACAAAATACACCTTTTTGTCCTTTTCCCCCGTTCAATTTGAGAAACCTTTACCCACAGAGGCGTATTCTTTGTAGAGATCAGGTACGAATTCCATACCCAAACCCTACTTATTCCATGCACTCTCCTGAAGCTCTTTTGCTAACTTCACTAATGGCACTAGATTAGTTTCTTTGACCATATAATTTCCCACAGTGCCTTTATTTAACGACCAGCACTGTGAATTTGCGTGTCAACGTTCTGGCAGTGAACACTTACTTTTATTTCACCAGTGTCCTTCTGAAACCATCTTCCCTGTCATATTCCGTGTCTCACTCCACTACAGTGAAAACACCTGAGGCGTTTCCCCTCCTCTTCACTCTTTTGGGATTATATCACGTGGTAAATTCGTTCCTGTATTCTCTACTTTGGGGTTCGTAGTGCAGGATCTCCCCTTCCCTTACCTCAATCACTCACAGGACGAAATTCTGGCCTGAAGCTTTTCTTCTGCACCAACAAGTATTCATCTACTGCTCTTCTCACTTGCTGCACCCTCTGCTGCTCCACGTGAATTCTTACCATCTCTGCACGTACGTTATTAAACTCCTCCAGCCAGCAGAGTAATCTCTCATCGAGCCTCAAAGGTCTAATCTATGTTTAAAGCACATAACCATGTATCAAAATGACTGTGCATATGTTTTCGAACTGAAGGGCAGTATGACCTGGTTCCTTCTGATGCGCTGTCGACATGATTCTGGTACCCACTCACAAACACTTAAAATAACCTTTTTAAATTATTGATAAGCTCTTGACCCCTCACCTGACGGCGCTGCAAATACCTCAACCACTCTGCGTATCAGTTGAATCTCAATTTGCATTACCCATACATCCTCGGACAACTCCACCACCCCAGACAATTTTTCAAAAAACGAAACAAGGTTTCAACATCACTTCCATCAAAGTGTAGTAACGTTTTAACATGTTTATATACATCACAATCTTCTCTTTTAATCTGCATCCTGCTGACTTGACTTTGCTGAATAAGTTGCAACTTCTCAAGTTCAAATTCTTTCAGTTTTTTGACTCTCCCTTTGATCTCTCTCGTTGCTCAGCTAAGAACGTTCTTGCTCTCTCTTTTCGCTCACTCTCTTTGTCTCTCCCTCTGCCTGTGTTCTTTCTCTTTGTCTTTGTCTATCCCTGTCTTCTCTCTCTTTCTCTTCCTTTTCTCTCTCTTTCTCCGTCCGGTTCTCTTTTCTCTATCTCTGTTGTTTATCTTCGAACTTCAGTTTTCTCGATTATAATTTACGTGTGCCTACCTCTACTGCACTTGTCTGTTTTTCTGACACAGCTAAGTGTTTAAATAATTCCCTTATAATTTCCACTTTGCTTTTGTCCGTCGTTAAGCCAAGATCTAACTTATTTGCTAATTCTAAATGTATGGCCTTTTCCTTCCCCTCTCAACATTCACAGCAAATTTGAGAAGCAAGTCCCATAAACGCATGAGTTATTTTAAGTGTAATTTCGCTTAATTTTAATTCGATGAACCACAAGACATCGAAATTAAAGTAGGAGTCTCGCTTACATTTTATTTGAAGTTCGATGACACGAACCAGCAAGTGTTTAAATCTGCTGGAATTTTCGTACCAACAAATCTATTCAAATCTGTCTAACATAGTATAAATGGCAGCGACCAGCCCCCAAACTGTTACAAAATATTGTAAACCACCTCTGTTCATTTTAAAACAGCAACACAGAAATATTTCCGTGAAAGTTCGAAAATCCAAAACAAAGGTAAAGTAAAATTAACACATCTAATTCTTAAAGTGTATCATAAAATAATTAACGAACAGCTATTTGCGGTCCCTTCACCAACCTATCGTTTAATTTCCCTTCTATCATACCCGACTAATGAAACACCCGATTAAGATTTACTGAAAACTTCGAACTACATAATCAGCGAGCTTTCCAATCTGCTTTTTATATATTCCTCCGTAAATTTCCTCTTCAAAACAGTGTCGATGATTTTCCGTGTGCTCTCTCCTTCTCGAGGGAGGTACCACTCAGAGTGTTCTGACTAGAAGTCGACATCTTTTGGTCTTTTGGCAGTTGTTCCTCAATTGTTCCTTTTTGTCGGTCCTATACCCCGAAAGCATTGGATTGTATTATTAGCTTTTAATATTGCCAATACACAAAATTCAAACCTCGATAGCGTTTGGTATTTGTTGGGGGTTATAATTTAAATTTACTTGCCTAATTCAAATTTGTTTTTGTCTCCAGGAAACCAGTGACACCAGCTGCTGGACCAAAAAAATACATTATATCTTGTTCAGAAAACTTCGTGCTCTCAGGTAATTCTGCTACCTTTTTACTTGCTGAAAGAGACAGCACACCCACATCATCATAACACAGGCTCACTCCTTCCCTCCCTCCCAGTCTCTCTTGTTCGCTCCCTCCCTCCCCTCCAGACTCACTCATTTGCTCGCTCTCACCCACGCAGACTCACTCGATTCCTGCAACCCCTTCTCAATTGTTCGCTTGTTTTCTCTCTCAACCATGTCTCAATCGTTCGCTTGCTTTCTCCTACCCAGGCTCAATCACTCCTTCCCTACCAGTCTCGGCACTCGCTCCCTCCCTCTAAGTCTCAATCAGTTCGATGATCTCTCTCTCGCCACTTCCTCTCTCCACAATCACTCTCACACCCCCAGTATCACTTCCTCTCTCACCTATCTGTCCCAAATCTCTCTCTCCACCGCCCTATCTTCGCTTACCGACGTATTTCTACCAAATCCCTCTCTCTCCTCGACCACTTTCCCTCCGCTTCTCACTCTCTCTCTCTCGCTCCCTCCCATTTCTCCCTCTGTTTCGTCCACTCTCTCTGTCTCGCTCACTGCTCTCTCCCGACTTCTCTCTCTCTGCTCTCCCTCTCTTTCAGACAGTAATTTCCATTCCCATGTGATCGAAATGCCCTCCAATGCATTTCATCGACGTTCCACACCCCTGCACTCAAACCCCACCCCTCCAACTGCAACAAGGAAAGAATCACACCCCCGATCCTTACCTTCCACCCCACCAACCTCCGCATAAACTGCATAATTTGCAGACATTTCTGCTACTTCGAAACGCACCCCACCACCAGAGATTTATTTCTTTCCCCAACCCTTTCCGTTTTCCGGAAAGACAGTTCCCTCCATGACTACAGAGTTAGGTCCACTCATCCCAACAACTTACCCTCCCCTCCTGGCACCTTGCCCTGCCACCACAGGAATTGCAAAACCTGCGTACACACCTCCCCCCTCACCTTCTTCCAAGGCCCCTAAGGCGCCTTCCACATCCATCAAAGTTTCACCTGCACATCAACCAATGTAAGTTTTTTGTATCTGCTGCTCCCAATGCAATCTCCTTTACAATGGGGAGACTGGACGCCTTCTCACAGATCGCTTTGGTGAACATCTCGGGGACACCCGCAATAATCATCCCCACCACCCTGTGGCCGAAAATTTCAACTCCCCCTCCCACTCTGCCGAGGACATTCTGGTCCTGGACCTCCTCCACCACCATTCCCTCACCTGCCAACGCCTGCAAGAAGTATGCCTCATTTTCCGCCTCGGAACACTTCAAGCCTAGGGTGTCAACGTGGACTTCACCATTTTCCTCATTACCCCTTCCCTACCTCATGCCAGTTCCATCCTGCCAGCATCGTGACTTGTCCTACTTGCCAGTCTTCCTTCCCACCTGTCCGCTCCACTCTCCTCTCCGACCTATCAAACTTATCCCCACCTCCATCCACTTATTGTTCTCTTGGCTACCTTCTCCATAGCTCCACCCCTTCCATTTATCTCTTCCCCCCAAAGGATTACTGCCTCAGTCCTGATGAAGGGCCTTTGACCGAAATATTAATTTTACTGCCTCTGGTGCTACCTGACATGCTGTGCTTTTCCAGCACCACTTTAATCTCGATCCTGATCTCCAGAATCTGCTGTCCTCCCTTTTGCCCTCTCTCTCTCTGGCAAGGCTCACTCTCTCCCAATTCACTCTCTTTCTTCCTCTCGAAGCGCTGTGTCTCTCCCCCACTCTTTCTCCCTCTCTCTCATACACCACCCCACCCAAATCTCTCTCTCACCTACCTCTCACTCTCATCCTCTCTCTCACCCCTCCCAACCCTCCATCTCTCTCTTCCCAATTTTCGCACATTCACCTCCCTCGCTCTCCGTCCTTCTGTCTCCGCTCTCTCTCTATCACCTCCACTCTCTAACAGTTCCTCATACTCTTCCCTCTTTCTCTCTCTCCCTCTCTCCCATCCCTCTCTATCCCTCCCTCAATCACTCTTAGTCGCCCTCCCTCACCTCTTCTGTCTCTTTTCCTCTCCCGACCTGCTCCACCTCCTGCTCCACTCCAAGTCTGACCCTGCTCTCTCACACACGCCTCTTGTCCTGTCTCTCTATATCCCCTCCCTCTCTCTGTCCCTTTCCCGCTTTCTGGCTCTCTTCCCTCTCCCGTCTCCTACCCGTCCCTCTCTCAATGGCCCTCTCCTCGCACCTCGCTCTCCCTCTCTCCCACTCCATCCCACACACTGTCTCCGACCTTCCAACTCTGTCTCCCCTCATCCCACACTCTCTCTTCCCGACTCACACGCTCTCTTCACTTCACATTTTCTCTCCTCTCTCTTCTCACTCTCTATGGACACACTTTCCAATACCTTCTTGTCTCTCCGTCTAAATCTTTTCATACTCACTCCTTCCCTCGTCCTGTGCCTGACTGTCTTTATCGATTCCCCACAATCCTCCCTCTGTCTAATATTATCCCTGCTTCTCTCTGAATCTCTCTCCCCGAACTCTCCCTCTGTCTGACTCTCTCCCTCTTCCTCTCATTCTTCCTCTATCTAACTGCCTCTCTCTCTCCCCCATGTCTTCCCCAGAGGACTTTCTCTCCCTCGTGTCGCTCTTTCCGTCACTCTCTTTGTCCCACCCTCGTTTCCTCTCTATCTGACACACTCCCTCGCTGGTACCTCCCTCTCTCTTTGACTCAGAGATGGGTAACATGTGGTAGGGACGCTGCAGTGGGGAGGGAAGCGGAGAGAGCACCGAGAGATGTGTGGATGTGCGAGGAGGGAGAAAAAATTGGGGAAAGATAGAAAGGAGGGTGAGAGACAGAGAGAGCAGGAGGATCAGAGAGAAAGGAATGTACAGAGAGGAGTGCAGGCAGGTGGAAAAAGCGGGTCGGGTGAGAGAGAGAAGGGGGAGAGAACGAGTGAATGTGAGGGGGAATTAGAACAGAGAGTGTGCAGAGAGAGGGAGAGAAATGAGGTGGAAGAGGTGGGAGAAAAGGTTGGACAGAGGGCGAGCGGGGTATGAGGAAGAGAATGATTTATAGAGACAGTGAGAGAGAAAGAAATAGAGAGAGTGAGAGAGAGAGAGACAGATGTTGCCACGTGATATGGCGGAAGGGAGTGATGATGAATTTTGCCCAGGGCTAGGTCCGAGTGTGGGATACAGAAGTGAAAGCAAGGACGAGTGACTTAAAACCAACTGCTGATTTCAGGTCCGGTTCCCTCCCCTCAGGACCAGGCCTTATTGTTGTGTCTGTCTCTCTCGAGTTCAGCTTCTCGAACACAAAGACAAACAACAGCAGTTTTTAAAGAATATTTTTATTGTTTACAAATTGAACTGATGGATCCAGTCAGTGGGATGGTGCTTTTATTACTGACACGTTGAGTTTAGAGAAACATTGAAATGTATCCCTGTAACCCCCCTGAGAGATAGGTTTGGGCAAACCAACACTACGCTCAGTGCGTTACCAGAGCGACATCGTTGAAATATTGAACTGAAATGAGAAAATCCCGAAGGAATAGATTAATGAGTGCATTTGATTGATTGATAAATTTGTGTAAAGAGATATTTCAGCACATTCTTAAGCTGCTTTCTGAATTTAGTCTGAGTCACGGCATAAATCACGGTGTTTGTGCAGCAACTGAGAAGCTGCAGCATGAAGCTTAATGCCCGCACAAACGGATGGAGATACATCGAGTTATACCCAATCCGCCATATTCGGCCCCATATAGAATACACCATCAACATTGACCATAACAAGATAAAATTAGCTGATATCACAAACAGTAAAATTATGGATTTTTTTCGACTTCTCATTTCTGCATCAGACTGAGCGTCCCCATTGGCGCGAGTCCGGAGTCTCCTGCGGGCTCTGCTGGTCACTACAATGTTTCTGACGGTGAGAACATTGAGCAGCAGAATCAGGAGAAATGGTAGAACAGGTGTTAGAATGTGGTGGAGGGACTCGATTGTGACCCAGACAGGGGAGAACAGAACGGTATCTCTTACAACACAAAACCAGGGGGCGTTTCCTTTCCAATACCGACTTGAGAGCATAAAATACCAAAAAATGTTCTTTAAACAGTTCAGCACAGTCACTGCTCCCAGAACCACAATCACCGTTTTCTCACGGCAATATTTACTTTTCAGCTTCTGGCAACAAATGGCCACAAACCGATCAAATGTGAAAGTGACGGTGAACCAGACAGAACAGTCAGTAGCTGCATAAAGCAGGACGGCGTGTATATTACACACGGGTATTGACAAAAGGAATGAAAACTGTTCCCAGTAGACAATGGGAATGTGTCTCAGTGTCAGGTCGAGGATAATGACCAGGATATCCACCACTGCCATGGCTCCCAGGTAACGTCTGACACATGGAGACAATCCACAGTCTTTATAAAGCAGGACGTAGATGGTCACTACGTTAACTGTGAGGAAGGAAAACAAACCCATTATCGATTAGCCTGGAGGTAAAATGACAGTTTGTTGAGGACCCAGTGTGATTTCCAAATGTGTCATTGTAGTCAGAATTTATTAAAATAATTGCAGCTGAAATAACAAATGGGATGGTCTGAATAACTGAGAAAATGCATCATAATATACAAGAACTCCCCCACCAAATACCCAGAGACAAATCCATAAAAACAGACGGTTTCTGCAACGTTCCCACACAGTCGATCATTGGAGAGCAGACACACGTCACATTTTTCCAATTCCTCATACGTAATATAAATACGTTGCTATCCTGAAGGATTCTCTCCCAGTTCCCTGAAGATAAACGGAGGTTGGAAATTTCTGTCTTTTACTCATATGAGGTTGATACTCTGTCGTGAAGAAATGTGAACGCAGGGAAAACATTGTCACCACTTTAAAATTTTGAGGAGTCTCCAGAACAGTGTCCCCTTCTCCTTGGAATGGGACCTCTGCCTTAGGTATCTTATCTTTTGCTTAATTGACTGACGTCTGGCCATTCACAAATAATGTCGAAGATAGAATGCTCCAGCGAAAGTAAGTTCCAAAATGTTCTGTGGAATGTCGATTGTAGAATGCTTCAGGGAACGTCAGTTATCGAAAGTTAGGTGCAGAATGTTTCGGGGGAATGCCACTGATAGAATATTGTGTATGGAATGTTCTGGAGAAGTCAGTTAAAGAATGTTCCTGGGAATGTCAGTTATGGAATTTGGGTATGGAGAGTTCCCGGCAATTTCAGTTATGGAATGTCGGGTATAGAATATTCCGAGGAATGTCAGGTTATGGAGTAATATATACCCACATCACAAAGGCCGTTCTGCCTATTCCGTTTTATGGAATGCACTCAGCGTCACCGTGGGAATCTCTCCCCAAAATCAACTCACCTGGCACTTTCGAACAAAAACAATATGGTTAAGACAATATCTTAATCATTTTATGTGAGATCCTCGTTTATGATCATACAGACGCTATCCCTTATTTCGAAATGCCTTCACATCTTTCTCAGTTCTGTTTAATACTCCCAAATATAAGATGTTCTGGTTATTGAGTTCCCAATATTTGTTGGTCGGTAGCCACGTCTGTTTAATGCCATTAATTCATACCCATATCCCGCAATGTATGCACTGAATGCCTCAATCTGTTTCGAGAATACAAAACACATTTAGATAGAGTAACTTTCATTCAGCTTTTAACTCATTATGCCCTGCTTCATTATCACCTATATTTCTCATATTGATCCAATCAGGGAACACGCTGATATCGTCAAACTCACAGAATCAGGCCTGATGGATAATGTTTCATGAATCCCTATAAACATTCCCGGGTATATACTGCCCCACTGACGGTACAAAGGCACATGTTGTGGAGGGCACCTTGGGATGCAGTCAGGGGAGGAGTGAAACTGGAAATCGCCAGCATTAATTCCAGAACAAGGGAAATCTCATGGTGACAGGTCAGGGATGATCATGGAAATTGCCTGATGATGGACATTGACTGCACTCCAAACCACCCATTGGTGATAATTCAGTTCCTCTCGATATTGGAAATAAACTGGAGAAAGCACTGAGGGTGACAAGGACACTGAACCTATTCTGGGTGTAGGACTTTGATACCCATCATCATTGGTGTCTCCACAACTCCACCACTAACTGAGAAGAGCGAGGCCTCAAATCCACAGCAGCCAGACTGTAGGAAATGATGGGGAAACCAGCAAGAGGGAATCTTCCACCAAACTACTTGTCAGAGATGGATCTGTCCGTAACAGTATCTGTAGGAGCAGTCAGAACACAGTCGTGGTGGCGGGAAATTCTCAAACACATATTAAATATACTGCCCAATGTGTTATGTGGCACTGCCTCCTGTGAAGTAGGACATGCTTCTAAAAGACTAAACAAATGGAAACTGGGCATCCATGAGGCACTGTAGGCCATCAGTAGCTGCAACATCAATTGCCTTCCCTCGATCGTAAAGTCAAAAGTGAGCCGATCACCGATTATTCCAAAATGTTCAGCACAGGTCACAGCTACACCTATACTGAAGCAGATTATTCAGTCCATCAAGAGTTTTAAACAGTAGCAGAAGTAATCCATTGAGCCATTCGAAGCTGTGACACAACAACTGGAACAGCTTTGAAATTCTCATGTCTGTTACACTGGAAATGAAAGGGTTCATTCAACCTTTTGAGGCTGCTACACAGGAACACGGGAAGAACTGGTTATTGACCCGGGGTCAGTGATATATTAGGGATAAATAAGTTTTCATCCGTTTTACACAAATTAAAGATTGCAGTGACACAGTGCCCAGTGCTGATGTCTCAACTACTTGCAACAAATATCAATGTTTTCGATAAACTGAACAAATGTACTCTAACGACAAATCGGCAGAAATTCAGTAATCAAGACGAGGGGGAGAATCTCACCTTCGATAAGCAATGGACAACAATTTGGCAGCTGGAATATACGTGAGTAACCTGAACGTGTATTTTTTTCTCCAAGAATAAAAGGTTGCATGTTACATAAATGGAGAGACATTGCAGGACGTAGTGATACAGTGTGATCTGGAGGTTGCAATCTGACACGTTCAGACATTGGAAGTGATAGTCTTCTCCCGATGTTCTCAGTAGCCCCATTGATATCAGTGCACGCGAGATATTTTGATGTGGTTGGTTAGAGATGGGGAGTGGGGCGGGTGAGGGTGCTTTGTGCAGATTACCAAGGGGACATCCTATATCCGAGACACGGATCCGAGACAATGAGATAGGAAGACGACGATTGCTTCTGAATGACGAGGTTATGGCTGCTGCCCTGACAGTGGATATTCACCAACATGATCTACTGTGCATGAGCACACTGCAACATGAATGGAGTGAGTGACAGAGGATTCAATCACAAGAATGAGAACTCAAAATATAGGCAATGCCAGAGCAACGGAAATGGTTAGTTATTTCACATTCTCAAACCACCATAGACAGCCATTAACCCAGGTGAGGTATCTGCTCAGACGAGGACTGTGAAGATCATTTTGGCTATGTCCAAACCAGCAATTGTCGAGTGTGGAAAACTGTGCAGACTACGCCAGTCCATTGATGAATAAACCCAGATTCGATATGTGTCCATCACGGGGAGCTTTGCAGACGACAGCATTGCATTTATCTATTAACGTGAACTACATATCTGTCCAGCACGTGAGAGAAGTAGACAACAGCAGTGTATTGACCTCTAAACTGAGAGTGATTTAGCGGTTTGGATCATAAATTGGCTAGTTGAAAGAAGACGACAGAGGGTGGTATTTGATGGGAAGTATTCATTCTGGATTTCAGTTACTATTGGGGTACCGCAAAGATCTGTTTTGGGGCCACTGCTGTTTGTCAGTTTTCTAAATGATCTGCATGAGTGCATAGAAGGATAGATTAGTATATTTGCGGATGGCACTGAGGTCGGTAGAGTTATGGATTTTGCCAAAGGATTTTGTAGTTTACAGAGTGGCATCGAGAAGCTGCAAAGCTGGGCTGATGGGTGAGAAATGGAGTTTAATGCGGAAAAGTGTGATGTGATTCACTTTGGAAGGAGTGCAGAGTACTGGGCAAATGGTACGATTCTTGATAGTGTAGATGAACAGAGAGATCTCGATGTCCAGGTACATAGATCCTTGAAAGTTGGCAAATAGATTGATAAGATTGTTAAGAAGGCATGGTTTGTCAGCTTTTAGTAGCAGAGGGATTGAGTTTCGGAACCATGAGGTCTGCTGGAGATGTACAAAACTCTGGTGCAGCTGCGCTTCGAGTATAGCGTACAGTTCTGGTCACCACATTATCGCACGGATGTGGAAGATTTGGAAATGCTTCAGAGGATACTTACTGGCATGTCGCCCGGTATGGAAGGACGGTCTTATGAGGAATGGCTGAGAGACTTGCGGCTGTTTTTGTTTGAGAGAGGAAGTTTGAGAGATGGTTTAATTGAGACATATAAGATAATCAGAGAGTTATATAGAATCTTCTTTCCTCAGACTGCGATGGTAGCACAAGGGGGCATAGCTTTAATACGGGGGCGAAAGGTATAGGACAGATGTCAGACGTAATTTCTTTACTCAGAGATTAGTTGGCCAGTGGAATGCATTGCCTACGACAGTAGTAGACTCACAAATATTAAGGGCATTTTAAAACTTCATTGAATAGGCATATGAATGAGAATGGGCAAATCTCTCGTGCTTTCCACGTTTGATCTCAAAGTGACTTCAGACAAACAGACATGGGATAAACGTTAAATGGTCTCTGAAATGTCAAGCAAGACAGTCAACAGTATCAAATAGTTCCGAGGACCTAAAGGATGAAACTGGACAGAACCCCAAACCCAACCTTGGTTTTGGAAAAGGGAATGGAAAACACAATCCTGTCGACTCTGCAAAGACATCCTTCATAACAGCTGAGAGCTTGTGACAATATTGATAGAGCTTTCCGAGAAACTGCGCAGAAACTTCGGGAAATGAGTTGGCCTTTAATCACATTGAGTCTCTTCATTTTAGTTCAACGCTGAACATCTCCTTAATGCACCTCTCCCACACAATGGGCATATCAATAAATGTCACTAAACATTGGAAAAAATATGTTAACTTCAACAGTCCTTTCGATCCATCGATTTGTTCCTCCATTCAAAATAATGATGGCTTACCATCTATCTGCACACCATATGCTTTCTCTCCCTATTCTTTCGTATCCAGAAATCGTTCCTTATTTTCAGTGCCTTTGCTTCCACAGCCTTATGTGCGAAATAATTCCCCAGCTTCACCAGTCTCTGAGTGCACACATCTATTCTCATCTCAATGCAGAGTGGCCTGCATGTACCTCATAAGATAGCCAATTGCTTCAGATGCCGAAGCCAGCGGAATGATCATCCCCGCTTCCAATGTGTCTCACTCAGTCATAGTCTTATATGTTTCACTGAGACCTCCACTCATTTTTTCTAAATCCCATTGAATACAGATCGAGCTGACCCAAACTGTGCTCATACAACAAGCCTGTCAATCCAGAAATCAGCCTTGTCATCCTTCGCAGCACTTCCTCAAAGTCCGGTTTGTCCTTTATTAGGTAAGGAGACCAAAAGATGCACACAATACTGCACAATGTTCCAAATGAGTCTGAACAAGGTCTTTTACAGCTTCAGTAAGACACCCTTACCCCTGGACTCAAATCCCACTGAAATGCAGGTCAACACACCATTTTTCTTCATAACTACTTTCTTTACCTGCAATATTACTTTCAGTGACTGGTCTACAAGGCGATCCAGATCGTTCTCAATGCTACAGCTACCCACTTGTTGGGTCTATGTACACTGGTCAACGTGCCAATGCCATTCCCGTATTGACTTCTGCCTTCAGGACCCACTGCTATGCATAGATCTCGGAGGTCTGCGCAGTTTAAAAAAAAACGCCGGCTCAGTCTCTTTATAGCAAACCAACTCATTCGCACTCATTAAATCAATTTTCCTGTATTAGCATTCACTTAGATATAACTTGAAACAGTCCGTTATTACTGCAATACCCACAAACGTGTATAGCTATTTTCCTGTCTTATAACATGCCCACATTTGTGTTGCAGTTTTGATTTTGAAATGTATAACCACCATCAATGTTAGATTCTCCTTGCTGTTCCTGAGCTCCACTTCACCTGGTTCTGTGGAATCTGAGTGGTGTGGACTCTGGGGCGGGGGATTCATGGGAGATTCAAAGTTGAGATCAACTCTGCACAACATATATGCTGTCACTCCTGTGTCATTGTGAAATTTTCCTCAGATCGCCTGTTAAGCTTGTGGAGTACAGAAGGACAATTATCTTTCAATAGTGCTCTGCATCCCCCTTGACAGCTGAGACTGCATTAACATTGGTGGGAACATTACAGCAGACTGGCAACGTGTTGATCCTTCTGTACAGAATCTTAGTGAGAACACATCTGGAGTAATGTGCACAGATTTAGTCTCCTCACTGAAGAAAGGATATTGCGACATTGGAAGCTGCTCAGAGAGGGTTCCCTCAAATGTTTCCTCCACTGGAGGTGTTAAGGTAATGATTATCAGATTGATCCAATAACCATTGGAGCTTATAAGAATGCACGATGATCTTATTTTGACCTGGAAGATCGGAAGGAGTCAGCAACAGACGCCAAATTCACAGCAAATGGAGGAATCCAATCCACTTCTCCAGCCTGTTAGGAAACAGAAGAGTATTCATGCCTTTGACCCTGTTACACCAGAACAGGACGATTCTATTCAGCGCCTGCAGTCTGATGTACAGATAGAGGAGGAGTCAAATCAGCTCTGCGAGCCTGTTAAACTGGACATTAAATAAGCCATGCAACACCAGTATCCTGTTACATAGCAACAGGATCAGTACATTCAGCCTCCTCAAGTCTGGAACACAGGACCTGGAATTGGCCACAGAGAGACTGGAGATTGGCACATTGGGATAAGAGGAGACCATTCAACTCATCGAGGATTTAGCATAGGAATTGGAGAAGGGCACAAACTATCTGAGACGTTTTATGAGAAAGGAGGAGATAAATTAGCTCACAGCGATCAATTGCTCCCTCAATACCATCTCAGATGCAGGAGAAGGCCATTCAGCAGGTCCAACCTTTTATGGAGGAACACAATGAGACACTTCAGCCCCTCAAGCAGTGACATAGCAACAGAAATCTTCCATATACCCTCAAGCGTCTGACACATCAGCAGGAGGAGGAAATTCCGCCCAATGAGGCGTTAACGTGGGAAAACCAGGAAGACGTCAGACATCGATTTTGTACACCAGTTGATTGATAAGTCCACTCAGGCACTATGCCTTATATTCAGCAATTGGATCAGATCTCTGAGAGCCTTTTGCCCTTTACACAGGAATGAACAGAGAACATAGAGGTTATAGAAAGTTGTGAATTAAAATAAGCACAATCACTGGACAATAAAATGTAATTAAAAAAATCTGTTGGAAGTCAAATTGTTAGGATCCATCATTGAGGAATTAGTAACAGTACATTTGCAATATTAAACTAAAATCCATTAGAGTCAATATGGTTTTAGAATAGAATCCCTACAGTGTGGAAACAGGCCCTTCGGTCCAACAATACCACAGCGACCCTCCGAAGAGGTCCTTTAATGACTCATTCCCTGAACCTATTACTTTACATTTTTTCGGTAACTAATGCATCTAACATACACACCCCTGAAAACTTTGAGCAATTTAGCATGGCCAGTTCACCTACCCTACACAACTTTGGATTGTGGGAGGAAACCGGAGCACCCGGAGGAAACCCATGCAGACATGGGGAGAATGTGCAAATTCAACACAGGAGTTTTATGAAAGAGAAATTGTTCTTGAATTGTTTACTTGAGTTATATAAAGATATGACAAACACGTTACAATGAGAATCCTGGAGATGGTCTTCCAGAAGGCATTTGATATAGTGTTTCTATGAAGACTAAGCAGGAAGATCAGACAACAAGAGTTTAGCAGTAATTGATGAGCTTGAATAGAGCGTTGGTGAACGATCAAAATGCAGTGAGATAGTATAAGAAGGGCATTTTCTGTTGGCAAAATGCGTGAGGTGCCATAAATTTCAGTTCTCAGGTCTCAACTGTTCACAATGCATGTTATTAGTAGGTTGATGAGATATAAAATAATATCGCCAAATTTTCAGATGACAATGACATTAGTTGGAAATTACTTTGCAGTAAAGGTGGAAGATCTTTCTGGATAGGATAGTTTGTGAGAATGTGCCAGCATTTAGCAATGGAAATTAACGTGGATAAATTTGTGTAATTCAAATTGGCCAGCGTTAGACAAAGGCAAACTATTATGTAAATGGACAGACGCTATCCTTTCTTTATACGTGGAGACCCGAAGATAATGTGAATGGCTAACCTCATCTAAAAGAGGTTGCGTTTGCTTTTAAGACAGTGGGTATTCACCAACATGATGTGCTATGCATGGGGACCGTGTAACAGAAATGGACTAAGTGCTCCATCAGCATTTTTACCTCTTCTCATTGACATGGGAACTCATATGGCCATGTCCACCATCGGGAATACCATTATGCTTGGAAAATAAGGACAGACCCGGCAGCTGCCTGCTTGGGGAGACTTCATTGTATTCACCTCATCCACCATATATAACCTCTGTCACCGAATGGTGGCATTGATATCAGCATACTGGGAGATACTGGATACACCAACTGCTGCGTCGGAGGTTCTGCGTCATTGAACCTGAATGAAAATGTGCCCTAACAGCTACTGGCAGTACCGTATTCTTCCTGGTGTTAAATTGCTGAAGGCGGTGACACCGTTCTGTGACCAGCTCCTTGTTTAATCAGTGTCCCTTACACTCTGCTCCTGGGTTCAGTAAAAATATGGAAGATGGTCTTGGAAAACCCAGCGTGAACAAGGCAGATCTCTTTTCCCACATACACTCATTTTGTTGAGTCAGAACTTCCCCTCGCTGCAGCCTCTGCTTCATTTATTGTTCCTGTTGCAGACCCAGATGCTGTAACTACAGAGTGACGGGCGGCGCTATTCAACCTGACGGCTCTGCTACAGAGCGAAATGAAGCAAACATGTAGCATCTCGACAGTGATATGGGGTCAGGAGGAGGCCATTCAGCCTCTCATATCTGTTATACAGAGAGAGGAAGAGACTATCCAGCCTTTGTTAACATAGGAAAGAGGGAGGCTATTCAGTCTCTCACCTATGTTATACAGGAAGGAGAGAAGGTCATCCAACCCCTTGCACCTTTTAGACATATGGCTTCCCTTTTCTGCCGTACGAAAGCACAGCCTCTCAGACTGCTTGTCCAATTAACTACAGTGAAGAACAGCACAAATAAATCACTCAGATTTGGAGGATTTCTTTACAGAAACAGGAGAAAGAATAGAACAATAGAACAAGCTGGAATGTATGTGAAGAGGTCAGTCAATCCCTCAATTCCATTCCACAGGAGCAGGAGGAGAGCAAAGAGTTATTGGAGCCTGTTTAAAAAAAACAGGAAAAGAACATCCATTTTGAAAAAAAAAACTGTAGCACAGGAACAGGAGGCTGTCATTCACGTGCTCGAATCTGGGACACAGGAAATTCTGGAGGCTGGTGAGGCCCCAGGATCCTGTTACTCAGGAACAGGCGAAGGTGACTCACTCCTCACCAGTATGGAACATTGGGAGAGAAGGGCTTTTGGATTGATTGTTGAAATCTGAAATATTTTTGTAAGTTGCATTAGTGGGTCACTCAATACTGTTCCGCCATTCAGTAAGACCACGGCTAATCTGATTGTGACGCCTCTTTGTATTTTCCAGAGATTCACCTCTCTGCATCCTCTGCACCATTTGTTTGACTTGCTGCAGACCCAGTCACCATGACTCATCCAGACTGGGTCACTAAAACCACTGGTCTTCTTGAATGTCCACAGCAGGCTAAAGCATCATCTCCAGGCAACATTCCCAGTATTTCCACGACAGTTCCAAACGAGAATTATGTCGAACTCCATTCAACACAAAGTTAGAAATCTGGCCTGAATCAATAACAGTCGAGTAAATTCCTCATGTCACTGACCACATAATCAGTCGAGAGTGATTAAGCCAGGCGTTCAGTGGGCAGGCACACAACCAGTTACAAAGACGTGACCCAAATATGCTGAAACCGCACTGTTGAGCATGAAACACAGGACAGGATATCGGGAAGCCAAAAGAAACGCAAGCTATCATTTTTGAAAGTTTATTCTCAGCTTATAAAGATTGAATCTGATTCTCTGGGGTGTGCAACACTGAAGGCCAGGGAAAGATTCAGGATAATTATTTACATTAAAACTGGATGCAGGGGAACCTATACAAATACCAAAATATGGGAGGAGTTTGGGAGAAAAGCAAAGGGACAGACTGAGAGACAGTGTCATGGAAGAATGTGTTGAGAGATTTAAGAATGCTGAAATGAAGACATTTCGATAGTATCTAACAACATACGCTGGTATTTCCGGGAATGATAATTTAATGGGATATTGGAGTGAGTTCAGACAGAGTCATAGAGTCACCAACATGTACAGCACGGAAGCAGTCCCTTCAGTCCAACTCATCCGTGCCAACTAGATATCCTGAATTACTAGAGTCCGATTTGCAAACATTTGGACCATAACACACTAAAACGTTCTTATTTATATACCCATCTAAATGCTGTAAATGTTGAAATTGTGCAAGCCTCCACCACCTCCTCTGGCAGCTCATTCCAGACACGCACCACCCTCTGCGTGAAAATTTGCTCCTTAGGTTACTTTGAAATATTTTGACTCTCACCTTAAATCTGTGATTTCTAGTTTTGGGGGATAGACCTTGGCAATTGAAAACATTTATGCCCTTCACTTTCCAGGGAAAACAGCCTGAGCCTATTCACCCTCTCGCTTTAGTTCAATACCTCTTAGCCTGGCAACTTCATTGTAAATATTTTCTGAACCCTTTCAAGATTCACAACATTCTCCCGATTGGACAGAGATCAGATTCGCATAAAATATTCGAAAAAATATTCGAACCAGTGTCTGTAAAAATGCAACATGGCCTCCCAATTCTATGCTCAGTACTCTGACCAATAAAGGAAAGCATACCAAACGTCTTCTTCACTAATCTATCTATCTGCCATTCTACTCTCAATGACCTATATACCTGCACTTCAAGGTCTTAGTTCAGGAACACTTCCCAGGACTTTATCATGAAGCGTATAAGTCCTGCTCTGATTTGCCTCTCCAAAATGCAGCACCTCGCATTCATCTGGATTAATTACCGTCTGCCAATCCTCGGCCCAGTGGCCCATCTTATTAGATTAGATTACATTACAGTCTGGAAACAGGCCCTTCGGCCCAACAAGTCCACACCGACCCGCCGAAGCGAACCCATCCATACCCCTACCCCTACATTTACCCCTTACCTAACACTACGGGCAATTTAGCATGGCCAATTCACCTGGCCCTGCACATCTTTGGACTGTGGGAGGAAACCGGAGCACCCGGAGGAAACCCACGCAGACACGGGGAGAACGTGCAAACTCCACACAGTCAGTCGCCAAGAGGCGGGAAATGAACCCGGGTCTCTGGCGCTGCGAGGCAGCAGTGCTAACCACTGTGCCACCGTGCCGCCCACATCTGAACAAGATCCCATTGGACTCTGAGGTAACCTTCTTCACTGTCCAATACACCTCCAATTTTTGGTGTCATGTGCAAACTTACCAACTATCACTGCTATGTTCATATCCACGCCACTTATATAAATGATGATCCAGCACCGATCCTTGTGGCACACTACTGGTCACAGCCTGCCAGTTCAAAAAAGCAACTCTCCAACGCCACCCTCTGTCTCTCACATTTGAGCCACTTTTGTATCCAAATTGCTCGTTTTTCCCTGAATTCCATGTGATTTAACTTTGCTAACGTTGCTTACAAAAAGAAGAACCCAATCCAACGTCTTACTGACGTCCATACCAACAACACCCATCTCTCTGTCAAAATCAATCATCTTGGTTATTTCTTCAAAAGAAAAGGAGATGTTGAGGGCAACAATTGCTGGAGAGTTAGAGTCGAAAAGTGTGGTGCTGGAAAAGCACAGCGTTTCAGGCAGAATCCGCGGAGCAAGAGAGAGGTCTTTCGACCATCAGCCCATCATCAGGAACTTCCAATGCACAAAGCCATGCTGAGTACCTCTGTGGAGTCCTTACCATTCAAAATGAATTTTAATACTGTGCCTCAGAATCCCGTTCAACAAATTGCCCAACACTGACATCAGCCTTACCAGTCCAGAGTACTTTGTTTTTTTTCCCTTAACTACTTTAAATAGTGGCACCATATTAGCCTTTTGGAAACTCCCGTGTGGCTATCAATGAAACAACCATTTCAGCAAGGAAGCCAACAATCACTTCCCTCACTCCCCACAGAGTTGGGGTATATCCGATGACGTCCTGGGGATTTATCCAAATTTATACGTTTAAAGATCGCTAGCAGTCCCTTCTCTGTGACACAGAATCTTTTCAAATGTCACTATCTATTTCCAAGGTATTCTAGCTTTAAAAGCAACACGTTTGAGCCTCCTCAGTTTGGAGCTGCCTGTTCCGTTTACCCTGAGCATGGTGAATTACGGGCAATTGCACCACGATTTCTTGACAGTTGTCCTGGTGAATGGGCTAGTACAGGGGAGGAACATTCTCCTCCTAGTGGTGTCCATACCAAAAGACCATCGAACATGATCTGAGCTCACCACCCAAATCGGTGCAGTTTCTGAGATCTGAAGAAATGTCCAGCCCTTGAGGAAAAGCATCAAATACCTTCTGCCTCCATCAATAAATCATCTGCCAGGGTAAGTGTCACGGTATTCTTTCTGTTCCCTCACACTCACTGTATATATGTTACAGCAACGACCTCCACACAAGGCTCATGCTCCCCCAATCTCATTATTGATTGCAGCAACTTCCGCATTTTCGGATTATTTTCGGAAGAGGGCAGTCAAACGTCAGAGACTGAAAATAGTGATCGGTGTTTGGAGTCAGAAATGGTTCTCTTCCTTTGCCTGTAGTGCTCAACTTTAATGTCTATTCGAGATCCTATGTGGTGCAGTGTGTGTCTGCAGGATTTCATTCGTTAATATGGCAGTCTACAGATCACAACCATTTAAGATGGAAATCAGAGCCGAGCAATTGCAGATGATAATAGTTTATTTCTATGGCAGAGCACAGACACTGAACATCCAGCAGTTGAGGCAAACACCTTGCATTTGTTCGGCAATGTAATTCTTTTGACTGTGTATTTCCGTAAATTGATCAAGAATTTAAAGAATCAATTTAAAAGCTGACGTTATGAATGTATCTCAAAATATGGACATGGTTTGGCCTTGTGTAGTTGGTAGTGCCCCTGCCTCTGAGCCAGATCTTTGGATTCGATTCATTTTCCTGCACTTGTGCGGTAGCGTTCCTCACTCTGGACCAGAAGGTTTGGTTCAAGTCCTGCCTATAGGTATGCCAGCAGCATGTCTGAACAGTTTGCTGAATAAACACACAAGAGAATAATGTTGCAGCTTTAAGAGCCATTGTCAAGTGGTGGTAGTACCCCTACTCTGGCCCCAAAGGTCCACTTTCAAATCCCACAGAGATATTTTATTGTAGATCTGAACACGTTGATTACGATGATTTTAGAATTTGTCTTTTGGAGAAGAATGAGGTGTCAGTACTGAAATTTCAGAATTCATGCCCAGGAAGACTGAAGGTACAGTCATTGGTGCTGATTGGAGTCAAATCTTCACGTTCTGTGGGGTTTATAACTTCATAAACGTTATAGTTAGGGTGAATAGTCAATGTTCTTTTCCGCCATGGATTAGAGTTCCAAAACAAAAGTTTGAAGTGATCGGGGTAATATTTAAATTTAATATTAAATATTTAATATTTAAAGGAGCAATTTTCTCACACAGGCCGCCGTAGTGCATGTATGCAATGGGCCATCAGGGAAAGTGGTGGAGGCTGGTACAATTGCAGAACAGTGGCACATTTGTTCGCACTGCTGTCTCACAGCGCTAGACAACTGGGTTCAATCTCAGACTCGGGCAACTGTCCGTGTGGCGTTTGCACGTTCTCCTATGTGTCTGCCATGGACTCTGGTTTCCTCTCTCCCACAGTGCACAAGTGTGTAAGTTAGGTGGATTGGCAACTGTAAATAACGCGTAGTGTTCAATGATATGTAAGTTTGGCACATTACTCATGGGAAATGCAGAGTTATGGTCTTGGTGGCATGCTCTTTCAAGGGTTCATGTGGGATTTCTGAGCTCAATGTCTGTTTCCGCACTATAGGGATTATATAGTTTAAAAGGCAATGGGATGGATATACGGAGAAGAGGATTTAGAGAGATATAGGTCAAATATTGGAAAATGGATGTAGATTGATTTAGGATATCTGCGAGGCATTAACGAATTGAAATCACGGGTCTATTACTGTGCTGTACATCCGTACGACTCGTTGATCCCATTGATCAAGGACGCTTAGTAATTTTGAATAACCTCCTTCAATGTCCACTTTATAACCACTCTCGGTGTCATCTGCAAACTTATTAATCGTACCTTCAATATTTTCACTTCAATCGTTGATTTGGATGACAAACAAAGGTTGATGCAGCAAAGATCCTGTTGAATTCCGTTGGTCACAGGTCTACAGTCCGAAAAGCGACACAGTACCACCATGACCATCCCCTTTCTCCTGCCATTAAGCAGAAACACACTGGTGCGCACATACACACGGACAGGTATGCAGAGCCACAGACACAGTTCTGCCTTTAAGACAGAGACAGATAGACAGTGAAGAAGAGTAGAACGGTACAATAATCAGATGGGTCAACGGGATAAGGAGAGGTAGATGAAGATCAATTTGGATAAATGTAAGGTTTTTTTTACTTTAGAAAGGTAAATCAGGGTAGGAATTATCGGTTTAAGGTAAGATTCTGGAGAGTGTCGCTGTATGAAGAGAATTGGTCTGCAGGCGCATAGCTCCTTTTAAGTCGAGTCGCAGATAGACAGGGTCGTGATGAACGCGTTTGGCACATTTACCCTGAAGTGTCAGAGCATTGAGTATAAGAGTTGATGGTTGCATGTTACGCCTGTACAGGACTTTGGTGAAGCCACTTTAAGAATACTGTACACAATTCGGTTTGCTCTACTAAAGTAAGGATGTTGTTATTTTTGACTGTGTGCAGAAAGGATTCATAAAAATGTTCCATGACTGGAGGTTTTGAGGCACAGGGAAAGTTGAATACGCAAAGGTTTATGCCCCTGAAATATCGGAGGCTGAATGGTGACATTATAAAGGTTTACAAAATCATGAAAACATCCTGTTTTCCAAAGTAGGGGCGTCCAACAACCATATGAGTCCAAACCGCAGGTTGAAGGTGAGAACGGAAAGTTTTATGAGGGAACTTAGCGACAACTGGTTCATACAGAGAGTCGTGAGTTGGTGGAAAGTGCTGTGAGAGGAAATGGTGAGAACGGATTCAATTGCATATTTAAAGTGAATCTGAATAAATACATGAATAGGAGGAATATTTACGAAATGCCGGCAAACGTGAATAAATTAAATTAGAATAACTGGTTGAAGTGGAGATTGTAGTGCAGGAAAAGTACAACAGGACATGCAGCAACCAAGGAACAGGACAATCGACATTTCTGGCATTCTTGTTTCAACAGGAATGAGGCGTGTGGTCCGGGCGGCTGAGAGGTAACCTGGAGGCGGGGTGGGCCTGAGGGAAATTTAACTGGGAATGCCATAGTTAGATGAAGCGGGGGGAGAAGGTGATAGGTCCTAGAGGAGAGTGGAGCTGATGGACGGGGGCCCATCTACCGACCTTCCACCTTCTCCCCCACCTTTATCAATCCATCGTACTCTCAGCAATCTTCCACCCATGCTCCCCTCCGACTTTTCTTTCAGGCACTATGCTCAAAAGCCTCATTCCTGATGAAGGGGTTCAGCAAAACACAACTTATTATTTAAAAAAAAACACTCTAAATAAAATACTAACCAACAAATACGGTTATAGAATAACTTACCTCTATTGGAAAGTTTAACATAATAATGGATACAGTAAGTATTACGAATGAAAAGTTTCAATAAAGTAACACCCCATAAAAACTCCCATTGGCTAAAATGAAAATTCAAACGCAGATTCTTAAATACAGTTCTCCAATCAAGGAGGGGACGAAAATCATCAAGACAACATTCTGAGAGATTAGCGGCCAGGGAACTTTCATTGCAAATGGAGTAGAATTTGTACAGAAAGACTGTTCCACATTGTTCCTAGTGCCTACATTGCTCGTGGTACATACGTGGGATGTTATCCTGGTGGTCGAGCATTGAGGAGGGAAGCCAACTGATTTTGAGGTAGGTGAGCACTTTGATGACATTGTGCACAATTCGGCGATGTTTAGTTTAGCAATGTAGGTACTGCACAGCAAGAGTTAGAACTCGGGGAAAGGCAGTTATGATGCGATGAGGCAAGACTTAGGATGCATGGTATCGGGAAATAAACTGCGGGGTTGTGCACATGTTATGTGTAACGTATTCAAGATGCAGCTACTGCGTGTCTTTGATACGTATGTACCTGTCAGGCAGGGAGGAAGTTATTGAATGAGGGCGCTGTGGTTCACGAAGGCTTATGTTTGGATGATGCGTGAAGGCTCAGTTACACGTTAGCCAGGAAAGACCGAAAGAGGGAGCTAAGGATAGCCAGGAGTGGGCACGAGAAGTCGTGGTGAGTAGGATCAAGGAAAGCACCAAGCTTTTGATAGCTGTATCAGGAACAACCAGAGTAAAATTAGGGGCAATCAAGGGTTGTTGTGAGAAGTTGTCTTTGGAGTCAAAAGAGATAGGGGAAGCATTAAATAAATATCTTTCGTCAGTATTCCCATTGTAAAAAATATAATTTTGCCGAGGGGAGTACTGCAATTCTGGCTTGTAGATGAGATGAGATTGATGTTCCCAAGGAGGAGATGGTAGTAATTTTGGGAAGTGTGAATGTCCCCTGGACCGAATTTGGATTTATCGTCGCTTCATTGGTAAGGTTGGGAGCGATTGCAGAGGCTTTCGCTTTGATCTTTATGTAATTGTCTGTAGGAATAGTTCCGGAAGTGTGGAGGATTGCACGTATTGTTTCCTTGTTCAAGAAGGGGAGTAGAAAGAGCCTGGGTAATTACAGACCAGTGAACCTTATTTCGGTTGTGGGCAAAATGTTCGAAAAAGTTTCTAACACACATGATGAAGTGTCATCTAGAAAGGCAAAAGTTGATTAGGGATAGTCAATACGGTTTTATGAAGCGTAGGTCGTGTCTCACAAACGTTATTGTGTTATTTGAGATGTTGAGGGTAAAGCGATTGATGTGGTGTATGGGGATTTCTCTAAGGCGGGTCATAAGATTCCATACAGTAGGCTATTGCACAAAATGCGGAGGCATGGGATCGAGAGTGATTTAGTGGTGTGTATAAGAAATTGGCTAGCTGAAAGAAGACGGAAGATGGCTGTTGATCAGAAATATTCATCCTGGAGTTCAGTTACTAGTGGTGCACAGAAAGGATCAGTTTTGGGACCGCTGCTGTTTGTCATTTTATAAAAGCCTGGATGAAAATATCGAAGAGTGGTTTTGTAAATTTGCAAATAACACGAAGGACCACACAGTTGTGGATAGTGCCCAGTGACGCTATGTGTTACAGAGGGACATAGATAAGATGCAGAACTGGGCTGAGAGGTGGAAAATGGAGTAAAATGCGGACAAGTGTGAGGTGATTCACTTTGGAAGGAGTTACAGGAATGCAGAGCATTGGGTTAATGGTGAGATTCTTGGTCGTATTGATGAACAGAGAGATCTCGTCCACATACATAGATTTGGGGCGACACAGTGGCTCAATGGTTAGCACTGCTGCCTCACAACACCAGGGTCCTAGGTCCGATTTCCAACTCGTGCAACTATCTGTGTGCAGTCTGCACATTGTCCCCGTGTCTGCGTGGGTTTCCTCCGGGTACTCTGGTTTCATCCTCACAATCCAAAGATGTGCATGTCAGGTGAATTGTCTATGCTAAATTTCCTGTAGTGTTAGGTGTATTAGTCAGAGGGAAATAGGGCTGGGTGGATTACTCTTCGGAGGGTCGGTGTGGACTTGTTGGGCCTGTTTCCACATTGTAGGGAATCTAGTCTAATCCTTGAAAGATGCCACCCAGATTAATAGAGTTGTTAAGAAGACATATGGTGTGTTAGGTTTTATTAGTAGAACGATTGAGTTTCAGATCCATGAGGTCATGCTGCATGTACAAAACATTGGTGCAGCGACACTTGGTGCGTTACGCACAGTTCTGGTCACTGCATTACAGTAAGCATGTGCAAACCTTTGCAAGGGTTTGGAGGTGATTTACTAGAACATTGCTTGGTATGGAAAGGAGAAAGGACAAGGGGATTGAGGTTCTTTTCGTTCGAGAGAAGACGGTTGAGAGGTGACTTTATGGAGACATATAAGATAATAAGAGTGTTTTATCGGGTGGACAGTGATATGATTTTTTCCTCGAGTGGTGACGGCTATTACGAGGGGGCCTCGCTTATAATTGACGGCTGATGGATACAGGACAGATGTCAGAGGTTGTTTCCTTACTCAGAGTTTAGTGCAGAAGTGGACGATCCTGCCTCACCAGCCGTAGACTGGCAAACCTTAAGGCAATTTAAATGGTCTTTGGATAAATGTATGCATGCAAATAGAATAGTGGCGGTTCTATGGGCTTCAGAGTCGTTTTACAGCACATCGTAATATCGAAGCCTGCAGGACCTGCACTGTGCTCTACTGTTCGAAGTTATGTTGTGTGAAGTCACAAGGAGGCATCTTCCATTTCCGAGAAGATAAAGTGCTGCTCTTTATGAAGTCAGAAGCAGGTGGGTATAGCTAACTGTTTCAGCTGGAAGGTCTTGTGTCTGTTGTCTGGGATTGTGAACAACTTGACAGTAAACGCAGGATGATACATACCAAGTGCACATTACTGTGGGGAGAGTTAATTAAGAGCAAGTACGTCTGTCTCAGTAGCCATGAGGCTCGCAGAGGCACAACAAATATTAGACATCCCGTATTAGAGTGGGGAATGCATTCGCTAACTTCAAATAATTTTATATTGTTCGGGTTGATCATGTTGTGGTGTCACCTGTGCGGCTTACTCTGTGAAAGTGTAGTTTCTCCCTCTAATCTGTCCATATTTAGTGTGATCTGCCCATCCTGCTCGCAAAGTCTTTAACTATACTCAGGTACACGTGGCATCAATCAATCAATCAATCCTGGATAAAGTATGAAATTTCTCAATGCAACCACATTCCTAAGAGCCAATCGAGAGGATGCTACTACACTGAAATCTGCTCTATCACAACAGCTGTTAATCTAAAATACTGTCTCTGGGCACAACCGCCCTGAACCCTCAAAGTAAGTGCAGATTTCTCTGAACTTCTCTTTCACTGCTTTAATAAGTGAACATTGACTCTTTAACACAATGCACTTCAGTACTTTGTTTGTAAAGCTTCAAATTCTACAGTTTAAAAGCCTTTTCTTTTTTTTCTGATATACTGGCCTTAGCCCAAAAGTAAACGTTGCATTTAAAATTTCCATTTTCTTTGGGATTAAACGGTCAGCGACAGAATGTATGTGTCATTGTTAAAAGACCAGAAAAGAATAGGAATACTGGAGCGGAGTAAAGTGATATCACCCAGTCACCAATATCTTCTTGATAGACAGAATAAAATGAAACACAGAGAAAGAAACAGCACATTTAGAAGAAATGATGGGGAGTGGCCAGTGGAAACAAAACAGGGTAATTTCAAATGGGATGCAGAAAAATGATTTAATATAGATTATTTAATCAATGTTTGTGCTGATTGATAAGATTGTTCAAATGTGTAGAAGACCTTCAGAATGAACAACGGAAGCACTGTTAATAAAATATTTTGCGTGTAATATACAAAATATATAAAACATTAAAAGATTCATTCGTCTTCAGCTGAGGTTTTGCGCTCCCCTTTCTGGGTTTCCCTGTTCTAGTCTCTCACATTTATCAGTATGTGTATTATAAATTCCTTCTTCCTAACCTATTTCAATTAATCCACTATATTTTCCTGCTGGGTTTTGTCAACAACTGTTTAGTATGAGGGGACATGGATTTAAACTGAGGGGTGATAGATATAGAACTGAAGTCAAAGGTAGGTTCTTTACTCAGTGAGAAGTAAGGCCGTGGAATGCCATGCGTGCAACAGTAGTCGACTTGCCAGGTTGAAGAGCATTTAACTGTTTATTGGAAAAGCGTATGGATGGAAATGGAATAGTGTATGTTAGATGGGCTTCGGATCGGTTTCACAGTTTGGCGCAACTTCGAGGGCTGAAGGACCTGTAATGTGCTGTATTGTTCGATATTCTATGTCATATTATTGAAGATATCAGTTGTTGCTTCAGGTCCAGCGGTTGAACATATTACTCTATTATACATACACTGTACAAAGGATCACACTACTTTGAAATTACCAAAACAAGTCGGGAAGACAACCTACTTCTGTGGATAAGTTTGGTTTCATTATATTGATGAGTTTCCTTTTCGTTTATATTTCGTGTTCGCTCCGAGTTAATTAATACTGAATGGCTCTCGGTGTCCAATCCCTCAAAACTGCCTCTCTCAGTTAATATCTATTGCTCGCTTTTGGGTGTGACGTGATTATTATTTAGCAACGTAACTACAAAATGCGAGAGGGAGAAGTTGGCCAGAGCAAATTGGAAGGGGAGCCAAGCGTGAAAGATTATGACGGAGCAATGGCATGGGATTCTGGAGATAATTCGGATGCACAGCTCAAGTTCATGCCAAGGAAGAAGAAACATACTAACTGGAGGACAAGACAAACGTGGGTGTTAATGGCAGTCTGGGGAAACAATTTACGAAATGCTAAACCATACAATGTGGTGATTTTTGTTGGGAATACAGAGGAATAGGAAGCCGTTATATGCCAGTGGCGGGTAACAAATAAAAGCAATAAGGAGGAGAAGATGAAGTAGGTGATCATTTTCTTAATAATATAACAGAAGATTGCAAGAGGTTTTTCGATAAATAACAGGGAAGGGAAGGTGGAGGGAATTAAAAATAGGCTGCTGAAAATTGGGGCTGGAGTACTTCAGGGGAACAATGGAATGGCAGCGGAATTGAATTGATGCTTTGCATCATTCTTCACGGAGGAAGATTCCAGCAGCCTGCCAAAAGTTCAAGGGAGTCTGAAGGCAGAGATGAGTGTAGTGACCTTCACTGAGGAGAAGGTGCTGAGCAACATGAAAGTTCTCAACATGGATAAATCACCCAGGCCAGATGACTGCCCTAGTTCTAAGGAGATAGATGAGCAGCTTGTGGAGGCATTGCTGGTGATTTTCGGGAAATCACGGGAATCAGGACGGGTTCCAGTGGACGGGCACATATAAAGCCCCTGTTTAATGCGAGAGGGATGCAGAAGACCGTATGTCATAGGTGGCCTGGAAATTTGAAACTGTTGTTAAAGAGTAATGACACTAGATAATTGACTCGTTCTTCATTTCTTGGTGCAACCCGACAGACACTATTTAGATAAAGCAGCAGTTTCACGAACTCTTTTAATCCAGTCTGCTGGCAATGCTGCTCAAAACGCAGTTTCTTTTACATTGGTAGGAACAAACAGAGACTGCTTTAAGGAGCATTTGCACTCCGTCTGTAACTATAACACTGACATTCTCATTGCTTCCCATTTCAATAACCTATCTTGCTCTCATGTTAACATTTTGGTCATGTGCTGCTGGAATGTTCCAATGAATCTCAAACCAAGCTCGAGTAACCCGTCAATGTATACTTTGGTACGTTAGAGCCTGCAGCAGTTAATATTCAATTTCAAAACTTCACAGCCTGGTGTCATTATGAATGTTCTCCATTACTCATAATTCCTCCCTTCTGGTTTCCGATGACATTATCCTTTATGAATCTTATTTATCTTGCACCAATTAGTGCCTACTGACATTTATCCCAGTGCCCATTTCCTTCATTCACGACTTAACTTACACTCTATTTAATCGGTTACATACAGCCAGATAGTCATAGAGATGTACAACATGGAAACTGTCCTTTGGTCCAAGTTGTGCTTGCCGATCATATGCCCCATTCCAAACTAGTTCCACCTGCCAGCACAAGGCCCATATCCGTCCAACCCCTTCCCATTCATATACCCATCCAGATGCCTTTTAAATGTTGCAGTTGTATTAACCACCATCACTGACTCTGGCAGCTTTTCCATCACGAACCACTCTCTGTGTGAAAACATTGCCCTTTAGATCTCTTTTATATCTTCCCCTCACACCTTAATCCTATGTCCTATAGTTCTGGAATCGCCCACCCCAGGGAAAACACATTGTACATTTGTCCTATCCATGCCTCTCATGATTTTATAAATGCCTAGAAGATCACCCCTCAGCCTCTGACGCTCCAGAGAAAACAGCTCCAGGTTGTTCAACTTCTCTCTATATCACAAATCATCCAACCCTGGCAACATATTTGTAAATCGTTGCTGAACCCTTTCAAGTTTCAGAACATCTTTCCAATAGGAAGGAGACGAGAATTGCACAAAATATTTCAACTGTGGCCTAAACGATTACTTGTACAGTTGGAACATGACATTCTAACTCCTGTTCTGAGTAATCTACTCAGCAAAGGAAAGCAAACCAAAGCCTCTTCATTATCCTATCTACCTGCGACTCCACTTTCAAGGAGCAATGAAGCTGCACTCCAAGGACTCTTTGTACAGCAACACTCCCGAGGACCGTACCATTAAGTGTTCTAAGATTTGTTCTCCCAAAATGCAGCACCATGCATTTTTCTGTATTAAACTCCATCTGCCACGTTTCAGGCCATTGGCCCACCTGATTAAAATCCTGTTATAATCTGAGATAATTTTCTTCACTATCCACTACCGCTCCAATTTTGATGTCATCTGCAAACATGCTAACTTTCCCTCTTATGCTCACATCCACATCGTATATATAAATGATGAAAAGTCTTGGCCCAGCACCGATCCTTGTTGCACTGATCACATCTCCAGTCTGAAAATCAACACTTCACCAACACCCTCTGTCATCTACCTTTGAGTCAGTTCTGTATCCAAATGGCTTGGTCTCCCTGTAAGTCATGAGATCTAACCTTGCGAGCCATTGTCCCATGGGGAATCTAGTTGAATGCCTTACTGAAGTCCACATAGATCACACATCTACCGCCCTGCCCTCTTCAGCCTTCTTTGCTACTTCTTCAAGTTGACTATTCTTAATCGGTCCTTGCCTTTCCAAATCCATGTGTATCCGCTCCCTGAGGATTCCCTCCAAATAGTTGTCCACCACCACCGACAGGCTCACTGGTCTACGTGTTTTTCCGTAGTAAATACTGATGCAAATTACCCGTTTAATATCTCCTCCATTTACTGCAGCTCCACACAAAGGCTGCCTTTCTCATCGTTGAGGGGTCCTATGCTTTACCTCGTTATCCTTTTTTTCCTTCATGTATTTGTGAAAACAACATTTGCGTTCTCCTTAACTCTATTTTCCAAAGCTATCTCGTATCCCCTGCTTGCCGTCCTGGTTTCCCTCTTAAGTATTCCCTCTACAGCCTTTATAATCTAAGGATTCACCCGATCTATCCTGTCGATACTTGGCGTATTTTTCCTTCACTTTCAGAACCAAATACTCATTGTATTTAGTCAATCAGCATTCCTTATGCCTACAAGCCTTTCCTTTCATCCTACCAGGAACATACCTTCTCTGGACCCTCGTTATCTCAATTCTGAAGACTTCCCATTTTCCATCCGTCGCTTTACCTGCGAATATCTGCCACAATCATCGTTTGAAAGTTCTTCCCTAACACGTCAAAATTAGACTTCATCCAATTTAAACTTCAACTTTTAGATCTGGTCTATCCTTTTCCATGACTATGCTCCCCCGACTATGCCTCTTAAATGTTGCAATTGTGTACTGAATCAGAAAAAAATCTTGTACACGATGAACAATATCCTCTCCATTTAAACTGTTAACATTACAACAGTACCAGTCTATGTTTGGAAAGTTAAAATCCCCAGCCATAAACACCCTGTTATTCTTACAGATAACTGAGATGTCTCTGCAGATGTGTTTCTCAATTTACCTCTGACTGTTAGGTGGTCTATAATACAATCCCAATAAGGTGATTATTTCTTTCTTATTTCTCAGTTAAACCCAAACAACTTTCATGGGATTATCCTCCCTCAGTACAGTTGTACCCCTTACCAAACACGCCTCTCCCCCTCCTCTTTCTCCTCTCTATATTTTCTGCAACATTTGTATCCTGGAACATTATGCTCCTGGTCCAGTTAATCTCTGAGCCATGTTTCTGTGATTGCTATGATACCGCAGTCCCACGTTCCTTGCCATGCTCTGAATTCATTTCCTGCACTTCTACGCCCCTTGCATTGAAATAAATGCAGTTTAATTTATCAGTCCTAACTTGTTCTCTGCTTTGTCCCTGCCTGTCCTGACTGTTTGAGTCGCTTCTGCTCTCAACTGTACGAGTCTCATATGAACTCATTCTTCACTATCTCCTTGGGTCCCAATCCAAGACCTTAGCATTTTAAATCCGCCTGAGCAACTCTAGCAAATCTCCCTGCCTATAAATTAGTCCACTTCCAGTTTAGGTGGAATCCGTCCTCCTTGTACAGTTCACTTCTACCAACAAAGAGCTTCCAATGATCCAAAAATGTGAATACTTCTCCCATGCTCCAGCGCCTCTGCCAGGCATTCATCTACTCTTTTCTCTCATTCCTGCCCTCACTAGGTCGTCACAATGGGAGTAATCCAGATATTACTACTGTCGAAGACCTCCATTTAAAATTCTGTTTCCCTGTCTGTATTCTCCCTTCAGAATATCAACTTTTGCTCTTCCTATGACGTTGGTTCCAATGTGTGCAATGACCTCCTGCTGGCAGCTCCCCACCTTGAGAACATTCTGCACCCTCTCTGAGATTTCCTTGATCCTGGCACCAGGGAAGGAACACACCATTCTGATTTTTCACTGCCGGCCACAGAAACGTCTGTCTGTACCTTATACTAGAGAGTCCCCTAACACTGTCCATCTCTTGGAACCCGACGTAACACTTATTGCATTATAACCAGTCACTATGCCAACAACTTGGCTGTTTTGCTGCGTTTCCCTGGGTATACATCACCCACTACATTTTCCAAATCAGCTCTCATTTTTGAAATGGAGATAGCCACAGAAGACTCCTGCACTAATTACATAACTCTGTTTACTTTCCTGGAGTCAGCCCATCTATGCGACAGTATCTGCGACTTTTCCCACTTCCTATAACCGCCATCCATCACATCCCTTTGCTCTTGTAAATTCCCCGTTGCCTCTAACTGTCTTTCCAACTAATCCATTCTATCTGGTAGGATTCGTAACCAACGACATTTAATGCAGACATAATTCGCAGTAACCAGGAAATTCTCCGTTAACTCCCTTATCCGACAAGAACAGCATATCACTCAACTAAAGGCCATCTTTGGTCATTCACAATTGACAGACCCAGAAAATGACACTGTCGTATTCCTCCACAAAGCACTGGTCCAGGTTAAATTCATACGTATATTTTATATTTTAAGTTTCATCAAGAGATATACCTCAACAAAGCATATAATGAAGAAAGAACTCACTCTACTCACTACTGCAAACGTACTGTAAAGCCACGCTTAAATATTCACTTATCTGTTTCTGTGTTGTAACCCCTCCCAAACAGGTTCCTCCAAGATTAGTTGTGAATTTCAATGTTTGTTAATTTTCTCAGACACACTGCGATGTCCAGCCATAAATTCAAAAAACAATGGCCTAGCTGTGCAAGTTCAAGGCTGTGTCAGTTTCGTCTTGTCTCTCTCCTGCACTGTCCTCACCATGTGCTTCCTTTGTCTGTTCATCTTCCTTTTAAAAGTGCTGTCGTTTCGACTTTTTTTTTCGTCCAAAGTTCCAAAAGAATGCAACAGCATATAAAACAATAATTGCTGCTCCTATAATTTGAGTAATTCATCTCCAACGCATAAAATACCTCAAAACAAGGAACATCTGTTACAGCCAGAACACTTTCTCGTCCTCCCTGTTTCCCTTTCGCCACAATTAAAGGCCCATGAGTCTTTTGCACTGGATCTCCACATACTTTGTTTCCCATCACCCCTCCTCGTCCTTTCTAAAGCTATTAAAAAGCCCTTTTACTAATGCTTTTCAGCTCTGAAGGAGCATCACGTTCGACTAGACATGCTAAGTTTGTTTCCTGTCTCCACAGATACTGCAAGACACAATGGGTTGATCCAGAGATGGAATGGCAAGAAGACATTTTCGAAAAAGTAACAAACTCTGGATCTTGGAAATCCGAAACAGAAACGAAACTTGCTGGACAAACTCGGAGCTTCGAATAATGCTCACTCAACTTAAGCATTATGTCTGTTTTCACTCCACAGATGCTGCCAGAGCAGCTGAGTTTCTCCATCAATTTCTGTTTTTGAACAAGTTTCAAAGGCCTTTGTCGATTTTGCTCAAACGCCCAGTCTAACAAGGAATTCTGTACACTGGGAGATGAACAATTACACAAGGTACAAAAATTCATTGATTCTCAAACAACTTAGGGCTGATATCACTGATATCACTGTATCACTGATACTAAGAATCTGTCAATCATGGTCAGGGAAAGAAACTGCGGTAAAAAAAAACATTAAAATTAAACACAGAAGATGGCCCGAGTGGAAGGAAAAAGATTCGGATCAATTTGTTAACATGTTCAGAAGCATGTGACAAATTGGAGGCGTGACATTTTGCATAGTCCGTAACAGAGTGAGAATGTTAAAATGGAAATGTAACTACATCAGAAACCAGAGTATGTCACTGACTACATGGCTTTTGGGTGAACAGGTCTCGGTGTAGATTGTGGGACAGGCAGCATAACTTTCTTGCAGAAATTACAGCTCAAACAGTATAATCATGTGGTGCTGTTGGCCACAGCAATAGCAGAATCAGAAATTTATTCAAACACAACCTGTAACATTATGCCAGGGATACTCCCTCAGTCTATCATTACATTCACCTGATCTGTAGTTCAGTGACGAGTCTGCGTGAACATGCCAGAGTTACAACCATATGCACTTAAAACCGATGAGAACCCTTTGAAGTTACCGCATTTGACTGTTTGCATTCCAAACAGCAGGACCAACAACTGAAAAGAGAGGGCGAAATGATTTCAAGACTAACAGATCCTATCTAATCTCTGCAGTGACGCCACATCCAGTCAGAAATGGTGATGGGCTATTAAACAACTGAATGAGGGGGAAGGCTCCACAAATATCGCCATCCTAATTAATGGAACAACTCTGTACATCAGTGTAAGAGACAACGTTTTAGGATCTGCACCATCCCCATCCTCGTCAACATGTCCACAGATTTACAGATGCCAGTTTTCAAACAATTCGATTCACTGCACGTGACATGAAGGAACTGCTGAACACAATAGATACGATAAAGGCAATGGAACCTGACACCATTCCTGCGATAGGACTGAAAACTTGTGCTGCACAACAAGCCATGTCCTGGGGAAACTGTTTCATTTCAGCTCCAACTCTGACATCTACATGGCAATGCAAAATTATGTCCCGTTCCCTCAGAGCAGAATAATCACAATCTGACCAAATACTTCACCATTAGTCTCATCACCATGGTCAAATTGATGGGAGTTCCTTTTGACAGAGCTGTCAAGCAGCACAGAAATATCCTGCCCAATGTGGTTTCCAGTAAATACCCATGTGGAGATGCAGCTTCCGTGGAAACGTCACTGGATGACTAATCCAAACCAGGCTTCTGCTCCGGCAGCTGGACGAAGTTAACATCAATTTAAAAAAAAATCGAGATCTAAAATCCAGTGTCAGTAATCGGGACTTTGAAGCTCTAGTCAAATGAATCCATCAATTTCCCCAAGGTGCTTTCAGGAGCAAATTTCCCTTGCTTTCCTAATCGGGCCGAAAATTGACTCCAGACACATGGGCATGTGAAACTCTCAAACAGCCAAGCAAGACTCTCAACTGCATCAAACTATTTTGATGTCTTAAAGGATAAAAAGCTGACAGAACACCTTGTACAGCCTCGGTATCAGATAGGGGAATGGGAAACAGTGTCCTGTTGACCCTGCAGAGATCGGCATTCTAACATCTGAGAGCTTGTGAACAATTTTCTCAAAGCTCTCTCACAGTCTGCACAGAAACATCAAGAAAGGAATACACCATTCAACCCATTGATCCTCCGCCTTTCAAGTTCATGGCCGAATATCCGTTCTGTGTACTTTTTTTTCTACACAGCCTAAACACTCCATAACGCAATTATAAAGAGAAAATGTATAATATTAACAGCACTTGTCCCTTTGGTCCATCGGTTTTGCACTCCATTCAACATCATCGTCGCTTATCCTCTTTCTCCTCACCAGATTCCTGCTCTCTTCCCATAACCTTCATATAGAAAACCTTATGTTTATTCAGTGCATTCGCTTCTACAGGTTTACGCGTGAGATAATCCCAAACCTTCACCACTTTAAGTTTTAGACTTTTGTTCTCAACTAAATGCCGAATGGCCTAATTGCACCTAGTATATTGGCAACTTACTTTAGAGCAGGGGAATTATCAGCACTGATTTCAATCTGCCTCTTTCTGTCAGCGTTTTATATATTTCACTGAGGTCTCCACTCTTTTTTCCTGTACACCTTGGAATACAGACCCAGACGAACCAAACTCTGTTCCCACAACAAGGCTGTCATTCCAGAGATCAGCCTGATCATCCTGTGCTGCAGCCTCTCAATGTTAGATTTGTGCTTTCTTCGGTAAGGGGACGAAAACTGCATACAATACTGTACAATGTTCGAAATGAGGTCTCATGGAGGCCCTATCCATCTGCAGTAAGACATCCTTTTTCTTGCATTCAAATCCACTTCAACTGAAGGTTAACACATCAGTTATCTTCCAAACTGATTTATGTTCCAACAATATTGCTTCCAGTGTCTGGTGTACAAGGAGGTCCTGATCCTTTTCAGTGTTACAGCTCTCCATATGGCTGGTATATGAACACTGGTCAGCGTATCAATGCCATTCCCATTGCATTCTGGATGCAGAAATCACTGCGTGCTGGGACCTCGGATGCCTGCGCAGAAGTATTCAAAAGAAAGAAGCATCAGTCTCTTTGTACATCAACATTTCGCAACCAATCCTTTTTCAAACGGTATGCTGCTGTTCTATTGCTCCCACCAAGGTATACAACGTCACAGCTATCCACGTTTCTCTTCATCTGCTGCGTATTTGCCCTTTCGGATCACTTGTCCCAATCGCCTTGCTGCTTTTTCACATCCACCCCACCCACTCACAATCCTCGTTCCTTGAGCAGACATGAAAAATTTGCATTTGATTCCCTCAACCAGATCCCTCGTTGCGTATTGTGAATATCTGGGGCCCAAGCACAAAGGTTTGCGATGCCACATGAGCCCTCCACTCTTAAAGAACATCCATTTATGCCAACTCACTGTTTCCTGTCAGCTCACGCATTGTATCACCATGTCCATACATGACCCCGCACCTCCTGTGCTTTTCCTTGAGCACTGGGCTTAGAACGCCACCCGAAAATCGAAATTTATTGCCTCTATTGCTTCTCCATAATTTATCTACTAAGTTGTGTCATAGATATGTTTCCCATTTCATAAATGTATGTTGACTTTTGCTGTGCCCATTACTTTCACTTACAATAATCACTCCAAATTAGTTTATTTACTAATTTCATTCTATTCCCTTTTCATATCAGACTGAGGTTTTCTCCTATTGCCGGGAAGGATTAATTTACTTATTTTACTTTGAAGGCAGAACTGAAGGAGTTGTTTCATAGTTCGGATATTTCCTTGGTCTTCATTCCGTTTTCAGCTTGTAAGGAAGCTGACCCTTTGACTAAAATGAACAGTTGATTTATATTCACCCAGTCCATGACGCCCATAATCTTTCATCAGCATTATTTACGCACTCAACATTCTCTGCTCCAAGGGTAATATCCCGAGCTTACCCAGCCGCTCTCCACAGCTGATATGCTCCATCACAGGGAACATTGTAGTGAATCTCCTCTACACTCCCTCCATTGCAATCACGTCCTTCTTGTAATCTGCTTCCCAGAACTGAACGCATTATTACATCTTAGCCTAACCAAAGTGCTGTATAGCTTTCATAGTCTATGGCTGAATGAAAAAGAAAGGCCATTTCTATGATCCTTTTTAACTCATCTATTGTCATATCCAGTCACATTCAGGGATCTGTGGAGAAGCACCCTCTCACTTCCTCTTGTGCTGCCTTCAAGGAGTCCACCATCGCCCACTTCCAAAGTGCATCACCTCATATTTATCTGCCACTGCCACTGATCTACGCTTCTGACAATTCCATCTATATCTTCCTGTAAAATAAGACCTTCCTCCTCACTGGGAACCATCCGTTCAGTTTTTGTACTGAACACAAACATACTTATCACACACCACCACCACTTCACATTCACATCAGCTATGAATACTCAAATAATAAGCGAGACAGCAATGAGCCCTGTTGAACATGACCGAACACTAGTCTCTAGTCACACAAACAGGCATTGACCAGCACCCCCGGCTCCTGCCAGTAAGTTGAGCTTAGATGCAACTTGGCAAGTCACTAATGGGTCCTACCTCGATCCTGGTTATTTTGTTCCACTTGACATACTTGTATAATGTTTGGGGATTCCAACTAGTCTTGCCTGCCAACAGTTTTCCATGTCAATGCATTAGTCAGTCCCCTCCAAGTGAAACATTTTCTCCTCATTGTAGTTTAAAAGGTGTGTCCATTATCCTGCCATTATTTGCCTTAAAGGTAGAGTAGACAGCCAGCCAACGATTCTGTTTATTTTTATCTTATTATATTCTCAGTAATTTTCTTAAATGCCACTGCAATCAATTCACTTTCCTTGAAACTGTAGAGAGCACAGCACACGTTAACCCACTAGAAAAACTTGCCATATGAGGGACTAATCTGGAGAATGCACTTTCTTTCTGGTCTGTATACTCTTCCTGAGATTGAGTCGCTAACACTGTACACAATACTCCAGTACAATCTCACCACCACTTCATGCAACTACTTCATGATGTCCTTACATCTATATTCTGATACCCTTAAACGAAGGCCAACCTAACATTAACTTCCACTTCCATATATTCCGTAAAATGCCCTTCAAAGTAATTGCATTTACGAACTCACTATGTGAGTCCTAACAGAAAGCCTTCTGAAAATCCAAGTATACCACTTCCATTGTTTCTCTACTGTCGATGCCGCAGGAAACAACTTTAAACAACCCAGAAGTTTGTCAAGTATGATTCCTCTGTCAGAAAAACGTACTGTTTCTCTCCCATGTCGCTGTTAAGTTCTGAATATACAATACCGCACCCTATATAATGGATTTCAAATGTTCTACTGATGTCACTTTAAGTTGTCTGCAGTTCTCCACATTATCTCTTCTTCCCTGTGTATATAGTTGGATCATGTTTATTACTTTCCAGTTATCTACAATGGCTTTTGTCCCCTGCAGGCTCTCCAGCAAAATAAAACTCTCTCATGGACCGATCAACTAAAATGCTTTTTTTCGGACATTTTGATATGAAACACATCTTGTCCATCAGACTTAGCAATGATCAATCTAGCTACATACTCAAGTACCATCTTGTTACAACATGAATTAACTTTGTGTGTTTAGTTCCACACGTCACATGTGACCATTTGCAAACCCTCGGAGATTTCTTGGATGTGTCGCCATGAAGACAGATGCAAAGTAACTGTTTAGTTTTTCTGCCATTTCCTTGTTCCCCACAGTAAATCTCCTATCCCTTAGACATTTCCACATTTGACCATGTTTTCATTTTCTTTGGTAAATAAATAGTAGGTTCAAGCAGTCTGTGTTTCTTGTTTGTTTGTATTCATGATTTTTTTTTTAAAGTACTGAACAGTTTCTTGGTCCTCATTTTTCTGGAACGTAAATTTATCAGAATTTGGAGGTTTCCACGATATCTGGAATTCTTCTAAAGCCACTTCCTTTGAGTTAACATAATATTTGCTTTCTTTTGTTAACCATCACTGAGTCACCTTCCCTTTCTTTGGTGTTTGTTACTTAGATATATGTACTTATTTTTCAGAATTTGCACTATTTCCATAAATAGCAACTATTGCTCCTCTATCACTAAACGTCATATTGTACTTTTCTAATTCACTGTAACCAGCTTGACCCTCTTCCTTTCGGGCTTCCATGATGTTTGACTGTAAAGTTCAAAAATTCGATGTTGTATGCCGACGTCGTGTAAAATCAAAAGATATTGACGTCGCTATTTGCATTAAGCTCATTTAGAGCAAGGTATTTCATTCGGTCTTTTGACAACACAATGCCAAATCCCAAATAGCCAAATCTCTAGTTTTACTCACAGCATACTTTTCAATCGACCTGATATACAGTAGTGAGAAGATTAGATATTAGAATAAGCTAGTCAGTTGTGTCAAGGAAGACTGTAAGAATTTCGGTATATAAAGGGCACAATGGAGGTTAAATTCGTCATTGGATCGCTAGAAAATGACGCAGAAGAAATAGTAATGGGAACAAGGAAATGATTGATGAACTGACCAATTACTTCGCATCAGTCTTCACAGTGGAAGACATGAGTAATATTCAAAAAAAAATCAAAAGAGTGAGGGGACTGAGCTGAGCATGGTGGCCATCAGGAAGGAGAAGGTGATAAAAAAAACTGAATGGACTGAAGTTGGGTAAATCATCTGGGCCAGATGGGCTACATTCCAGAGTTCGAAGGGAGATGGTTGAGGAAACAGTGAAGGCGTTATTGTTGATCTTTCCAATGTCTGGAATCGGGAGTGGAGGGTGTCCCAGAGGACTGGATAATCCCTAATGTGACACCTCAGTTTACAAAGTTAAAAGACAGAAAATTGCAAACTGCTAAACATAATCTTGGACGCATGTAAGGCCCCGTAATCCATTGTGAAGGATGAGATTTCTGAATACGTGAAATCTCATGGTAAAATTGGGCAAAGTCAGTATTGTTTCATCAAGGGGATGTCACGTCTGACATATGTACTAGAGGAAGTACAACCACCTTCGAACAAAGACAGCCAATGGATGCTATCGAGCTGGACTTCTGAAAAGTCATGGGCAGCACGGCGCCTCAATGATTAGCACTGCTGCCTCACAACACCAGAGTCCCAGTTTCGAGTCCAACCTTGGGTGATTGTTTGTATGGAGTTTGCACCTTGTGCGTGGGTTTCTTCCGGGTACTCCGGTTTCCTGCAAGTCAGGTGAATTGACCATGCTAAATTGCCCATAGTGTTAGGTGCATTAGTCAGAGGGATATGGGTCTTGGTGGATTACTCATCGGAGGGTCGGTGTGGATAGTTTAGGCCGAAGGGCCTGTTTTAACACTGTAAGGAATCTAATGTGCGTAAGAAGGCTACTGAGTACGATAAAGGCTGATTCTGTTCGAGTCAAGGTGCGAGCATGGATTGACAACTGGCTGTCTGGGAGAAAGCAGAGAGTCGGAATAAAAGGATCCTTCTCAGGATGGCAGCTGGTGAAAAGTGGTGTTCTGTAATGCTCAGTATTGGAAGCACAACATTTCACTTCATACATTAATGATCCGTAGAGCTTAGGACATAGAAAAGATCAGAACTGAACAGGAAATTCGGCCCAGGATTTTGTGCCGAGGATTATTCCTAACCTGAAATAAAATAACCAGACCTACGCTCCCCTCAATTCACTGCTGTCCATATGCGTGACCAGCATTCCCTTAAATGTCCATGATGACCCTGCTTCCACCACGACTGCTGGGAACCCCTTTCATGCATTCACAACAATGCATAAAGACCCTACATCTGATGTATGGTCTATTACTTACTCCAAATACCTTAAAAATGTTGTCCCTCGTGCCAGTCAATCTGGCTATCGAAGCTAGAATGTATACGACGATCAGTTCACCTGTCTTCCTCCTTTTCTCCAAAGATAAAAATCCGAGCTCAGTCAACCTCTCATCGTAAGACAAGCCTTCCGGTTCAGGTGATATCCTGGTAAACCCTTTTTGCAGCCTCTGTTAATTTCCTATAACAGGGATGACCAGAACTGTACAAAATATTCCAAGTGTCCAAGGCTTTGTAGATTTGCAGTAAAATTTTGCGGCTCTTAAAGTCGACCCCTCTGCTAATGAAAGCCAAAACACCATATTCTTTCTTTCGAAACCTATCCACTTGAATGGTAACTTTGAGTGATGTATGGACTTGAACGCCAAGATCCAGCTGTTCCTGCACACTGCCCAGAAGCCTGACTTTCATCCTACATTCAGCATTCAATTTTGACCTTCCAAAATGCATCACTTTGCATTCATTCAGGTTGAACTCCATCTTCCATTTCTCTGACCAGCTCTGCATCCAGTATATGTTGTACTGCAGCCTGCAATAGCCCTCGGTACTATCAATGGTACCTCCAACCTTTGTGTCATCGGCAAGTGTGCTAACCTACTCCTCAACCTCCTCAACCAACTCGTTTATACAAACTTCAAAGAGCAGAAGCCGAATCTCAGAGTCCTGCGGAACAGCACTCAGCACTGACCACCAGTCAGAATACCTTCCATCTACAAACACTCTCTTTCTTCTGTTAGCCATATAAATCTGAATACAGGCATCCATATCTCCTTGTATCCCATGCCTGCTGACTTTATCAATGAACCTACCGTGCAGAACCTTATCCCATGCTTTACCGAAGTTCATATACACCGCAGACACCTTCGTCAAAATGTCTCATCACCACCCCAAACAGCTCAAAAAGATTTGTGAGGCATGACTTGCCCCTCACAAAGCCATGCTTACTGTCTTCAAGCACGCTGTGCTTTTTGTTCCCAAATAGCCATACATCCTGTCCCTCAGAATTCTTTCCAAAACCTTGCGATCACAGATATAAGACTGACTGGTCTATCGTTATTCTTATATCTTGTATCCATTTTACCCTTCTTAAAAAGAGTAATAGTATTCTCCTCCTTCCAATCCTCCGATACAACCTCTGTGAGAGTGAGGAAGCAAAGATCTGCACCAGTGGCTTCGCAGACTCCTTTCTCGCTTCCTGGAGCAAACTAGGATACATCTGTTCTGGCCCTGGGTGACTTATCAATCATAATGTTTACTATAATTTCAAGCACATCAACGGCATCAATCTTGATTGGTTCAAACCTATTTCCCAGCTCCTCATAAATCTCATTCACAACAAGGTCCCTTTCTTTTGTGAAAACTGAAGCTAAAAAATCAATAAGGCATTGTCCTATCTCCTAAGACTCAACGCAAAAGTTCCCTACGCTATCCCTACTTTCTCACTGATCATTCTCATTTTCCTCACGTATGAGAAAAATGTCTTTTGGTTCTCCCTAATCCTACCCACAAGATTTTTTAATGCCCCTTCATGTCTATCCTCAATCCGTTTCTGAGCTCCTTTCTTGCAAGCCGGTAATCCTCTAAATGTGTGCTTGACCCTTGCTTCCTCAATATTGTACAATCTGTCTTCTTCCTTTTGACGAAAAGTTCCTCTCTTCTTGTCATTAAAGGCTAATTAATCTTTCGCATTCTTGACTGTCTCAGAGGAACAACTTTGTGCATCACTCGTAACAACTGCTCCTTAAACATTCTCTATATGTCTATTGTTCCCTTTCTGCGGGACAATTGCTCCCAATCTGCACTTCCCAACTGCTGTCTGACAGGGTCATAATTTCCTTTTCAAGAATTAAATATGTTGCCATGGTAACTACTCCTTTCCCTCTCCATAGCTTTGGTAAATATGAGGCAGTTATGATCACTGCCACGAAAGTGTTGTGCCATCGCGAGGTCTGACACCCTTGCTGGTTCAATGCTGAGCATAAATTCAAAAATGGCCTCTCCCATCGTCGGCTTGTCGACATAGTGAGTCAGGAAACCCTGCTGACAACACCTCACAAAAACGGTTTTGTCCAAACCATCTGCACTAAGAGTTCAAGTCAATATTGGGAAATTTGAAGTCACCCATAACAACTACCCTGCGACATGTGCATCTTTCGAGAATCTTCCGGACATGATTCTTCCGTCTCCCTAATGCTATTAAGGAGTCATTGGAATGCCCCAATGGCGTGTCTGCTGTTTTTCTGTTCATAACTTGCACCCATACTGATTAGTAGACAGACCTTCCTCGACAACCTTCGTTTCTGTAGCTGTGATGTCTCGAATTAGCCATGCTACACCCCCTCAACTTTTATCCACCCCCCCATGTTCTTTTTAAATGTTCTTAACCCTGGCACATCTCGCAACATTTCCTGCCCCTTTGAAGCCGTCGTCTCCGTTATTGCCACAACATCATCGACACAAGTACTGACATTACCCATTTAAAAAAAGTACTTCCCGGCAGCCCTCGTTTCTCTCAGCCTTCTCTTCTTTCCGCTCTGTTCAAAATACTGGCACGACTCTCGACGTAGGCCCTCGTACAAGTTGGAAAAAATACCTACCCAGCAGCTCTCTTTAAAATGGAAGTCTGACTCCCGACGTTAGTGCCCTTTTAAGTGGGGAAAAAATACCTACCCGGCAGCCCTTGCTCTTCTCCGCCCTCTCTCCTCACCGTTCTGCTCGAAATGGAGACCCGACTCCCGAGGTCAGTCCCTTTTTATGTGCGAAAAACGTACCATCGAAATAAAGAAACTGTGGGTATTCTGACTAGGTTCGAAGATCATACGAAGACAGGTAAAATGACAGGAAACATTGAATAAGTAGGGAAGGTTTAGAAACATTTGAATAGATTAGGCGGAAAGTCAGGAGGCATGGGACAGAGGGAAGTTTGACCTGTTGGATAGAAAACTGGCTAACCAGTCGAAGTCAGAGAGTGGTGGTAGATGGTAAATATTCAGCCTGGAGCCCAGTTACAAGTGGAGTTCCGCAGGGATCAGTTCTGGGTCCTCTGCTGTTTGTAATATTTATTAATGACTTGGATGAGGGAGTCGAAGGGTGGGTCAGTAAATTTGTAGATGATACGAAGGTTGGTGGAGTTGTGGCTAGTGAGGAGGGCTGTTGTCGGCTGCAAAGGGACTTAGATATGATGCAGAGTTGGGCTGAGGAGTGGCAGATGGAGATTAACCCTGTCAAGTGTGAGGTTGTTCATTTTGGAAGGACAAATAAGAATGCAGAATATAGGGTTAACGGTAGGGTTCTTAGGAAGGTGGAGGAGCAGAAGGATCTTGGGTCTATGTGCATAGATCTTTGAAAGTTGCCACTCAGGTGGAAAGAGCTTGTAATAAGGCCTATGGTGTATTAGCGTTCATTAGCAGAGGGATAGAATTCAAGAGTCGTGAAGTGATGTTGCAGCTGTACAGGACTTTGGTTAGGCCACACTTGGAGTACTGTGTGCAGGTCTGGTCGCCTCATTTTAGGAAAGATGTGGAAGCTTTGGAGAGGTTGCCGAGAAGACTTACCAGGATGTTGCCTGGAATGGAGAATAGGTCGTACGAGGATAGGTTGAGAGTGCTAGGCCTTTTCTCATTGGAAAGGCGAAGGATGAGGGGATGACTTGATAGAGGTTTATAAGATGATCAGAGGAATAGATAGAGTAGACAGTCAGAAACTTTTTTCCCCGGGTACAACAGAGTATTACAAGGGGACATAATTTTAAGGTGAAGGGTGGAAGGTATAGGGGAGATGTCAGGGGTAGGTTATTTACCCAGAGAGTGGTGGGGGCATGGAATGCGCTGCCTGTGGGAGTGGCAGATTCAGAATCATTGGCGACTTTTAAGCGGCAATTGGATAGGTACATGGATGGGTGCTTAAGCTAGGACAAATGTTCAGCACAACATCGTGGGCCGAAGGATCTGTTCTGTGCTATTGATCTATGTTCTATGTTCTATTACGAGGACGTGCAAACGAATGACATATGGCGTTCAACGTGGAAAAGTGTGAGGTCATGCACTTTGGTAGAATGAACAGAGGCTTGGAATCTTTTTATAATGGGGAGAAAATTTAGAAGTCAGAAGTGCAAAGAGACTTGGGAATTCGAGTCCACGATTCTCTCAAAGTAAACTTGCATGTTAAATCAGAAGTTGGAAGGCAAATGCAATGATGACATTTACTTTGAGAGATGTATTCCAGAGGCTTGAAAATGCTCTGGTCAGACCGCGTTTGGAAAATTGTGGGCAGTTTAGAAACCCATATCTCAGGAAGAATGTGTTGGCCTTGGAGCTTGTTAAGATGAGGCTCACTTGAATGCTTCCACGAATGAAAAACTTAATATATGAGGAACATTTGAAGGCTCTGAGTGTTCCCAGGAAGGGTTTCAAAGTATGAGGGGGGACCGAATTGCAAGTCACAGAATTCTGAATGGGCTGCACAGGATGGATGTTGGGAAGGTATTTCCATTAGTTGGAGAGATTAGGACCCAAAGGCACCGGTGTGGAGTAAGAGGAAGACGTTATAGAACGGAAATTAGAAGAAGTTCCTTCAACATAAGATTGATGAATCTGTGAAAATCATTGCCAGAAAAGGCTGTGAACGCTTGGAAATTGTCTATACTTAAGAGAGAGAAAGGTTCCTGAGTATCAAGGGGCATCCAGTGTTACGGACAGAAGGCGGGAGAATGGGACTGAGAAACCTATCACCCATGGCGTAATAGCAGAGCAGACTCGATGGGGTGAATGGCTTAATTTCTGCTCTTACGTCTTATGGTTTTATGTTCTTAAGTAACAGCTTATTGCTCTCTCTGCATTATTTTCTCTCTCCAGACAGCAAAATGTTACAGCAGAACTAAAAAATCAGTCATCTTTACCACACGTGGAAGATTCCTGTCTAGGGATTCATGGGAATCTATCCACTGCCAGAAGGAGAGGGAATTAAGCCAAATCACATTTCAAAGAAGTCTTATACCAGTAGCGAGTGTGTGTAGAATAACTTCCGAGACAGAATAGCAGTTGAGATATCTTCAGTTTTCCATTTGTGATGACTTCAACTGCTATAAGACCTGCAAAGCTTTCTTCATTCTGTTTGTCTTAAGACGTGCATTTTTGTATGCGTATGTATATGCGTGTCTCTATGTCTCACATTTTTTGAGAAAATGGCAACGTTACACTTAAAATTTGTTGTAACCAGTAGAGATGTTAGAATGCAAAAGGATACATGGACACTTCAACATTGTTCAGAACACGAATGAGAATTTCTCATGGAGCTGTACTAATGGGAATTCTCTGCCCCCAGTAGTTACATCCCAAGATGGCAGCTCAGCGCCACAACTTCCAGGGTAATTAGGCATGGTGACTAAACGTTGCCCGAAGCAACAGCACATATATTCCATGAATACTTTAAAAAAGATATTCTGTCGCACAATTAATTGGGTAGGAACAAGAGTGATAGATAAATGCCTGTTGCCTTCAAGTATTGAGATGCCTGAATATTTTCGCTTTGCTCAAGTTCCCACTATTTTCGATGGGTGTTTGTATTTATTCAAGTTTGATTTTGTACAAAATTTGACAAATAAGTGAATGAAGGAAAATGGTTCACAAACGGAAAAATGCCCTTGAGACCACGATAAGATCAGCCATGATGTTTTGCCTGCTCAAACAGTGACGAAGTGTCTAATGATCCATTCCTCGTCTCAGCCCAATGCTGTTATGCTCCATTCAACTTCTCAAGCTCCTGCACGGGAGCATATGGAACTCACCTGCCCTGAATACCTGGTCTGCCATTATAAAGGATGCCATTCAGTCTCTCAAGGTTGTCACACTCAGTTTGTTGAGTTTGGAAAATGTTCTTGGGGAATCCAGGCCTGTGGTCTCTTAACAGTGTTTCTCCTCTCTGCAATCTGTGCTTCCTTTGTTGGTCATGTTGTCGACACAGATTCACTGTGAATACACCCTTATACCGCAACCAGAGATGGCTAGCAAAATGTTTTGCTTTCTCTGAATGCAGCATGCAATAACAGAACGTCAAGCAAAATTACAACAATTAACTTTCCAACAACAGAATATGGGAATGTAAGAAACAGAAGTGGGCAATACCGTCAGTCTTGTTTGCTGTGCTATTGAATAAGATCGTGGCTGACCAGTTACTGGTATCAACACTTCTTTAATGTCGAATTCATTACACATTCAACTCGATAGCAGGTCAAAACTCCATCGAACTCTTCTGTAAAAACTTTCAGTGTTCCAGCTCACTGAACTCTAGACGAGAGAATTCCTGATATTCACGAACTTCTGTGAGAAGAAAACACGCCCAACACAGACAACTTCAGCAATTATAATTTTTTAAAAAATGAATGCAACTGCTCCGGTCAGCGGGATTGATCCTGAAATCAAGGCGGTATTTGACTGAGAATGGTATCCTCAGAGACAATTACATATTCAGAATCATGTATTCCGAGTAATAAGAACCCATGGAATTTACCACATTGTCATTGTCTGTTCAGAACATAATGAATGTTTGTCCATCATAGTCAAGTTTCAATGCATTCAACTCTCATTCTTTCACAGCGCTACAGATGAATCTTCGCTCACTACGCATGATGCCATCATCCCATGGATATTTCGGGTGAAACTCCTTTGCACTCTCTCTCTGACAAGATCATTCCTTACAAAGCAGAATGAAATCTGCCCACAGTACCCTAAATACAGCCTCAAAAACACTCTCAGAGTTGCTCGCAATAAGGCGTTTCCCTCACTTAACAGATTTAGTTCCTTTATTGTGATGTAAAAGGCCATTTCCTATCTCTGCTCTGCAACTGATGTGTAATTTAAAATTCCCTTACGTCTATTTGCCAGCAACAGTAAAGCCAGCGCCAGATGTCTTTATGGAGGTGGACATGATACTCAGGAAGAGACTCAATGAGAAAGAATGCATTTGAAAAAGGGAATGGTCACCTAGCTGAACGGAAATGAGCTGTATCAATGCAGTAAACAGGCAGAGGAAGAGAGTTACCTTTACTTTTGTTCTTCATTCACAGGATGTGTGCAATCCTCTTCAGGCCATCACGTTATGCCTATCTTGAACTGAGTGGCTGGTTCATCTGTTCCACGGGACCATAATGAGTAAAACACATTGCTGTGATTTTGCAAAGACATGGTGACCTGACCAGAGAAGATCGAAACATTCCTTCTCTAAAGGGTATGAGACAAGCAGATGGATTTACTTTAAATTCCTTCATAAGGCAAGAACAGAGTGTTATTCTGGGACGCTAGATTATGAGTCAATGACTTGACCATACCTTCTTGTCTGACTGTTTCGGGGGAGAGAAAAATATAAACATCTCAAGTTCAAATAGTTTGTAACAGAATCCTGGCTAGGAGAGATTTGAAACAGTTTTATCCGGATTTAACAAATACGCAAATAATGGTCTATTTAGAAGTTCCACTGAGTCTGAGAATGAGACTGGCATATTATTCACGTACAGGATTCGTGAGTGGCGGGGATGTGGAGATGTAAATCTGTGCAAGACAGAAAGTGTTATGGAGTTGAGAACCTTTTTGTCCCTCCCCGCATTTGATGAGTAATTTTTAAGTTATAACTTGTAAGGAATAGAATTAATATTAGAACTGAATACATTGACTTCCACCTTACCACATTTTGTATAATATTCTCGCAATTCAGTCTAACCTGGTGTAATGGACAGATAGAATGACTTACCAGGAGTACCAATTAAAGGGAAGATGGAATAATAATCAGCTTGAATAACCAGCAGTACTTCATAGACCCGCTATGCTAATGCTATCCAAGGTCGAGAAAGATGCTAAAGACCCTCAGATAAAATCCTGCCTATTGTTGTAACAGTCCAGTATATTAGATTGGATTACCTGCATTGTGGAAACACGTTCTTCGGTCCAACAAGTCCAAACTGTCCCTCCAAAGAGAAACCCACCCAGACCCAACTCCCTCTGACTAAATGACCTAACACTATGGACATATTAGCATGGCCGATTCACCTGACCTGCATATCTTTGGACTGTGGGAGAAAAACGGAGAAAACCCACGCAGACACGAGGAGAATGTGCAAACTCCACACAGACAGTCACCCACGGCTGGAATCGAACCTGGGACACTGGTGCTGTGAGGCAGCAGTGTTAATCACTGAGCCACCGTGTGAGCATCGTTCCCACATTCTAATTCATTGTTGGAACATGCCAATGTTATGTGTCCAGATTCTGATGCATTGTTGGAACATTCCAGTGTATTGTTCTCAGATTCTGATCTCTCCTTCCCCTCTCTCATGAGCTCCTGATCACTGTTAGGGCTGACAGTGATGTTCCCACTCATACTATGTTATAACTCACAGAACCGAGTCCCTAATTAATACTTGAGCCAAATCCTCCACTGGTACATTGAGGATCCACGGAGACTGACATCAATCACAGTTCCTGAACAAATACCGATAGTTAACCTCTTTCAATTTAATACTACTTTATTAATTTCAAAATAATGATTACAATTTACACATTCTGGATTGGATAAGCGAGGGTGACTGGGGGAAGGAATGCTGGAGCTGGTAGTTAAATTGTGTCTAACTGTTCAATCTATCTTGTGTACGGGAGCAATGGCAGAGGTTTATCAGAAAATAAACCGGCTTCTCTGTTTATAAATGGAAAGATAGACCCTGTACCTACTGATCAGGCATTACAGCATCAAGAAAATATTGATAGAACATTTATCGTGCATGATTTGTGTTAAGAAAGTGCTTAAGACAACGTGGGACTATAATAGACAGACGGCATGAATATGTGAACAGAGAATTAGATCAAATAGACAATGGGGACTGCAGATGCTGGAGAATTCAGTGTAGATGAAGTGTGGCAGTGGAAAAGGCACAGTAAGTTATTTCAGGTAGGACCCTCCCTCAGGACTGGGAAGGGGATGAGAGATGCGAGAGAAATAAGTGGTGGGGTGGTTATCGGGAAAGTTGTGTAACGTGGGGGAAGGGCAGAGGTGATATTGATAGATCTTTGGGAAATGAGGAGCGGATAGGTGGGAAGATGGACAGGGAAATCAACTCGACAAGGCGAATCTGATTCAGAGGGTTTGATCTGGAATCTGGATTGGGACTGAAATTTTGGAGACTGGTGAATTCAATGGTCATGTTGTGTTACTGTAGCTTCCAGTGGCGGAAGGTGAAGTGTTCCTCGCAACACCCTGGTAACTCTCATCTGAAAACTTTCATCTTCAATAATATATTTGCTATAACAAAGCGACCAGAACTACACATAGTACTCCAGAAGAGAATTGACTAATGCCGTGCACAATCTCAAAATGGCTTCCCAACTTCTACACTCAAAAGTTAGAGCAAGAAGTAACGTTAAACACCCTGTCCATATGTGCCAGAAACTTCAAAGATTTATGCCTGCACTCGTGGCTCCCACTTTTCTAAACACTACCAAAGCACTACTTTTAATTCTGTAAGCCAACCCCTTGTTTGTTTTACCAAAATGCAATATATCGCATTATCAAAGTTAAACTGTATCTGCCACACCTCAGCCCAGTGAGTGATATTGCCACTCCTTCTCAATCGTCCTTCAGTTTCAAAATACATTTCCCTCTCCAGAAGACCTACAAATTCCAAACTTGATTTTCCCAAAGACCCATAGTATGGTGTGTCTTGTGCAGGTAGGTGCAGGAGAGGATTAGGCAGATGAGGAAGGAAGTGTTGGTAGTGTCCCTATTCTGGGCCTGAAGGTCAAAATTCAAATTCAACAGAGGTGCTTCATAACATGGCTGAAGAAGTTGATTAAAGTGATATTAGAATTGTGATCTGATCGAGGAGGAAGAGGTGTCAATACTGCATTTCGTAATTTATGCCCAGGATGCACCTTTTGAGGTTGATTAATTTTTAAAAAGGTTGAACACTCAATGTCTATTTCACAGTGGAGCAGAGTCCAAAACTATAAAGCATTGTTTAAGGTGAGAGGAGAAAACTTTAAAAGGGTCATGAGAGTTAACGTTTTCAGGCAGAGGATCGAGTGTGTGTATGGAATGAGGTGTCAATGGACTGTGTCGAGGCAGATACAATCACAACATTTAAAAGGTGTCTGGACGGTTATATGAATAGGAATGGTTTAGAGGAGAATGGGCCAAATGCTGGCAAATGGGAGTGGATTATTTTAAAATATGCCATCAGCACGGACGAGTCGAATAGTCTGTTTCCTTTCTGTATGATTCGTTGTCTCAATTGATCAAGATGCGTTTGTAAACATACATTGTTAAATATTATACGAAAATGTCCATGGTACAATCGATCTTGATGTCATCCATAAATTTGCTAACCATGTCTACTGTAATTCTCATCAAACATGTTCATGTGAATGGCAAACAAAAGTGGACCAACAGTTTTGCCTGTGGATCATCGCTGCTCACAGACTTCCAGTCCAAAAAAAAGCAACCCTCCACGACCATCCTGTCTTCGGCCATTGTCTTCGGCCATTAAGCAGATGTACTCGGAAACACACACACGCATACACATGTATCGAGGTATAGACAGAGAGATAGAGATAAGTTTTGTTTAAAAAGGGAATCAAGCGTTATGGTAAGAAAGCGGGAGAATTGTGATGAGAAATATGTCAGGCATGATCGAATGGCAAAATAGACTTGATGGGCCAAATGACCTAATTACAATTTTCTATGTTTCATGGCCTTAGAATATGAGGAATATTTACCCGAGGCTGCAGCGGGGCTGAATTTGATAAATATTTTAGTGAGCAGTCAATGTGACTGTGGGATTTTTTTGAGGGGCTGAATGGTCCGTAGCTACTCCTATTTTCTGTGCCCTTATTTCTCAAAGGAAAAGGGACTTGCTGTGAGGTTAACACATATAAAATTAAACTGTCTCATTAATGTTCGAGAAACGGTTCTTCCTTTGTCCTTAGGACTGTGTATTCTATGGTGCAGTCACTTCCAGGTAACATTGAAGACTGGGTCATTGAAGATATTCAAGGATGACGTGGACTGAACGTTGATGGGCAGGAGAGTCAATGTTTATTGGGCACAGACAGGAACAGCCTGTTCAGTCACAATGAGACCAGCTATGACCTTTTCAACAGCAGGCTCGAGAGGCCGAATGGCCAAATGCCGCACTTATCCCATATGATTTCTCTCAGTTCACCCTTTGAGAGTGTTAAGGAGTGAGAGGGAGATCCCATTCAGCCACTCAGCATCGTTACAATGAGGTAGGACAAGACTATTTTGTCCCTCTGTTGAGTTACATGCGAATAGTATGAAGTATTTATTCATTTGAGTAAATTTCACAGATCAGGAGGGAGGCCATGTCACCTTTATAGGCTGTTAAATAGGAGTAGGGGAGCCCTAGGTAGCTGACAGGAAATAAAGAGTAGAGGTAATTTCTCGTTTTCAGTTTGGAAAACTGTAACTAGTGAAATTCCTCCGGGATCAATGTGAATTCATTAACAAATTACAACGAGATTAAACATTTGGATGAAGGGGTGTATTGGATTGGAGCTCAGTTTGCTCTTACACCAGAATAGTCATTCAATAAGTTGTCAAGTGGACGCAAAATGTCTGCAATGTGATACTGACAGGGGAGAGTAGTGAGCAAACTATCGCGAAAAAAAGTACAAAGTTGTTGTTGGGAGCTTTGTGCTTTGCAGAAAGGATAAACCAACGGAAAATTATTTAACTGGATGAGCATGCAGAACTCGATAGTGTCGAGGGATTTGCGTGTCTGGGTACATGAAGCAAATGACGTTACTCTGAGCATTCAGCAAGTGATTTCGAATGTAAATGGAATGATGTTGTTTGGTGCAAGGGGTATCGTGTATGATCCGAGCAATTTATTTTCTGCATTAGAACATGTCATTGCTGAAATCACATCTGATGTATTGTGTGTTGTTATAATTCCTGAAACTGAACAAAAGAGTCAAAATTATTCTCAGGACTTTTCAAACTGTTTCTATTTATTCGTTCTTGGGATAAAGGCATTATTTTATGAAAAATTAAAACGTTAGGCTTGAAAACGAGATATTTTATTGAACATATAAGATCTTAAGAAGAGTGCAGTTGGCGAACACCTAATGGATATTTCCTCTTATGTGGAGAATAAAACTGGACGTAAATTTAAGGACAATACATCTTCTGAGGAAAAGTCAGTGGACCCAAAAGGTTGCCTATGCGTTCTCTTCATACATGACGCCAGACCTTCTGAACATATCCAGCAACTTCTGGATTTGTTTTAGAATTAACCACATTCATTTTAACGCAGATATTGTGAAAACATTTTTTTTAACTTAGGGTGGCACATATGAACACATATAAACACCTTCAAATCAAATAGGGCCATTTTTTGTTAATGAAATGTTTTGGTGTACGACAGCAGCAGTGATGCACTTGCATGGAGTAGAGAATATGATGTAGTCATATAGTTCAGAAAATATTCAGGGAGACCTCACGTGGACCAGTTTGGGGTCTCATAACATTGCTGATTTAAAATTGGAAAATGGCACCTATCTGAGAAGGTACTGTCTATTGCTCCCTTTCTCTTTCCCGATTCCTCATCATAGCAACGTGTGCGAGCTAAAACAAAGCTCGCCTTTACACCTCATGGAAGATTCGTGATGAGGGTTCATTGGTATCTTCCCACTGCCTGAATCAAAGTAATTAATCCAAATCCAACTGTTCCAGGTAAGAACCCCATTGCCAGCAGTTTGTGTAAGCAGAATAAATTCAGAAGTAAAGACTCAATAGTTCGAGGGGTAGACAGGAGATTCTGTAGCTGCAAATGGGAATCTAGGATGGTGTGTCACCTGCCACGTACCAGGGTCCATGATTTCTCAGAGTGGCTGCATAACGTTCAAGAGGGGCGCGGTGAGCAGCCAGATGTCATTGTGCACGTTGCTAAAAATGACATCGGTAGAAATAGGGATGCAGTCCTGCAAAGTGATTAGAGAGTGCTAAGGAAACAAAGCTAAAAACCAGGACCACGATGATGGCAATCTCCAGTTTACTTCCAATGTCACGTGCTAATGAGGGAAAGAATAGGAGGATGTGGCTGATAAATGCGTGGCTAAAGAATTGTTGCAGGGGGCAGAGATTCAGATTTTCAGACCATTTGGATCATCTCTGAAAAAAAGAATGACCTTTTCAAGCGGAATAATTTGGACCAGAATTGGAGGGGTACCAATATCTTCGAGGGGACGTTTGCTCGTGCGAAAAGGGCGGATTTCAACAAGATTGGCTGGGGCGCGGGCTGGGAGAGGCAAATGCGAGCTGGAAGGAGATACAGCAATCAGAAACAGTAAAGTGAAGAGAGAGCTCAGGTTGGAACACGACAGGGTATTCGAAGCCTGTTCGATAAAATTACATCTGTTTCTGGTGAGGCTGATGAACTCAGGGCAAGGTACATGGGCGGCACGATGGTACAGTGGTTAGCACTGCTGCCTCACAGTATCAGAGACCCGGGTTCAATTTCCATCTCAGGTGACTGACTGTGTGGGTTTCCTCCGGGTGCTCCGGTTTCCTCCCACCGACCAAAAATGTGCAGGTTAGGTAAATTGGCCATGCTAAATTGCCCGTAGTGTTAGGTGAATGGATAAATGCCGGGGAATGGGTCTGGGTGGGTTGCGCTGCGGCGGGTTGGTGTGGACTTGTTGCGCCGAAGTGCCTGTTTCCACACGGAAAGTAATCTTAAAAAAACGGACTGGGATATTTTTGCCATTACAGAAACATGCCTCAAGTAGGGACAGGAATGGCAGCTTAATGTGCCAGGGTGAAGGTGCTCTCGGCGGAACAGAAATGGTGGAAGGAGGGGAGCCGAGATGCATTTTTGATTAAGACGAGTATTACAGCCGTGATCAGAAATAAAATAATTGAAGGATCATCCAGTAAGGCTTTGTGGGTGGAGCTAAAGCATAAGAAAGTGATGATGACATTACCGGGTTGTGCTGTAGGGTCCCAAAGAGTCAACGGGATTTAGAGGAACAAAAATATGTGGACATCTTGTGGAGACGAGAAAGGGCAATAAGATTTCATCGTAGCAAGTTTTAATTTTCCTAACAAATACTAAGGCTGACATAGAATTAAGGTGGGGTGGACATAGATGGCGTGAACCTATTAAGTATGTTCAGGGAATTTTCCCCAAGCAGTACATAGAAGATCCTACTCGGAAAGGAGCAAAACTCGAACAACTCTTGGGAAATAAGGCATGTGATGGAGGTGACAGTGGGGGAGCACGCTGGGAGCAGTGAACAAAGTTCCATTAATTTTAAAATAGTTATGGTGAGGGAAAATGGTCCATTGGTTCAAGTTCTAACTTGGGGAAAGGTGATTTTTTTTGGAAGTAGAGAGGAGCTTGCAGGTGTTGATTTGACTGGCTTGTTTGCAGACAAAGGGTCCTCTGGCAAGTGGGAGGCCTTTAATTGAGAGATAACTGGAGGTCAAGGGCTCAACATTCGTCTGAGAGTCAAGCGAAAGATTGACTGGAGAGGAAAATATGGATGACGGGGTTTGACCTGAAAAAAAATACTCGGCTCAGGTACAGGCAGCTGGGATCCAGGAATTACCTGGAGGTATATAGGGAATAGATGGGTTTACTAAAAAAGAAATCAGGAGGGACAAAAGAGGGTATGAGATAGCATTGCCTGAGAAGATAAGAGTGGATCTAAAGAAGTAATTTTTAAGTATATTGAGAAAAATGAGTCATTATAGTTAAGATTTGACCCCTCAAGGACCAATTTGGACAAATACGTATGGAACCACAGTAGATGGGCAAGGTTCTCAATGAATAGTTCTCATGTGTGCTAACCGTGGAGAATATCATGGAGACTTGGGAGCGTAGGGAAGCTAGTGGTGATATCTTGAGAGCATTCCATATCACAGTAGAGGAGCTCTTGAATGTATTCGAATGTATGAAGGAAGTTACATTTCCTGATCTTGACCATATGTATCTAAGAGATGCAAGAGGCTACGGAAGAACTTACCAGGACCCTGGCTGATATTTTTGCAAACTTGTTAGCTACAGATGAAGTCCCATAAACTGGAGGATAACGAATGTTGAACCCTTATTCAAGAAGGGAACCAAAGAAAAAAAACTGGAAACTATCGACCAGTAAGCCTACCATCTGTGGTGGTACTTTATTTGAGAGGATTCCGAGGGATAAGATGCATGTGCATTTGTAAAGACAGTTTTTGATTACGAATAGTATTTTTTTAATAACCACTATTAATAATTGTTGTTAAACTAGAAAGATTGCATGGCTTTGTGAGTGGAATATCATGCCTCACAAGTTAGTTTGAGGTCCTTACTGAAGGAAGGATGTTAAGGGCAGGGCGGTAGATATAGTCTATATGGATCTTAGACGAAAGTGAAGACTGCAGCGGCTGGAGATCAGAGAGGAGACCGTGGCATTGGAAAAGCACAGCAGGTCAGTCATTATCGAGAAGCAGGGGAATCAACGTTTCGGGCATAATTCCGTTCATCAGGAATGAGGCTTATGGGCTAGGGAAGCGGAGGGGGGGTGGGGGGGAGGCGGGAGTGGAGGGGAAGATACACGGGAGGAGGTGGGTTTGACTGGATGGCATCTGAGAAAGCGATAGGTAGATGAAGGTGAGGGAGAAGGTGATAGGTCGTAGGAGGGTGGAGCAGAGAGATGAGAAATGTGATGGACAGGTCAGGAAAGGAATGGCGAGTTGGAGGCTTGGGATCAGGATAATGTGGTGGAGCAAGGAAATGAAGAAATTTCTGAAATTCATATTTTTCCCGTGTGCAGTAAATAGAAATGTCCTGGCGAAAATTGATGTACAGAGAAATGTTGGTATTTAAATCCATTGTTCCCTGAAGATGGCAACGCAGATCAGTAGAGTTGTTAAAAAAGCACACGACGTACTTTTCTCCATTGGACAGAATATTGAGTACAAACGTTGGCAGGTCAAGTCACAGTTGCATAAAACTTTGGTAAGGCCACATTTGGAGTACTGCATACAGTTTTGGTCACCACGTCCCCAAAAGGATGTCCTTCGTTTGTAGAGATTGCAGAGGAGATTTACAGGATGTTGCCTGGTATGAAGGGTGTAAGCTATGAAGAGAGGTTGAGTATGTTAGGATTATTTTCATTGCAAAGACGGAGGTTGAATGGGAGCCGATAGAGACCTACAAAATCATGAGATATGCAGACAGAGTGGAGAGCAAGAATTATATTTTTTCCCAGAATGGAGGACTCATTTACTAGCCTCACGATTTCCAAGTGAGATGGGAAAAGGTTAGCGGTGACATGCGTGGAAAGTTATTTATGCGGAGGGTGGTTCGTGCCTGAAATGTGATGCCAGGGCACGTGGTAAAGGGGTCAACGTTGCACCATTTAATATGTATCTGGTAGATGCATGATTGGGCAGGGAGCAGAGGAATAAAGATCCTCAGAAAATAGGCTGCACGTTTTGATAGTGGATCTGCATGGGCGCAGGCTTGGAGGGCCGAAAGACCTGTACCTGTGCTGTAAGTTTCTTGGGTCATTGTTCTTATAAATGTGTTGCTTTCGAAGATGGAAGAAATCTGCCTGACGTGTTCATATCACTGTTCCTGACACAGTCTGAGGACCATATCATTGGCCATATCATCAGCCGAGTGTTCTTCCTTTTTTTTCGTGAGCAGTGGAGGGTAGTACTGGAAAAGGGAATAGTGACCCAAAGACACAGGAAATTTCAGACTCAGTCAGCCGAATATCAGTGCAGCGTAGGTCGTTGGGGGGGGGGGGGGGGGGGGGGTGGATTCTAAGGGATAGGATTTAGATACATTTAGAAAGACAAGGACTGATTGTGGATAGTCAACGTGATTTTGTGCGATGTAAATCATTTCTTATTAAGGTGATTGAAGTTTTTGAAGGGATGACAAAGAAGAAGGCATTATGGCTTACATTGTTTACGTAGAATTAAGCAAATCGTTTAAACGTGTTCCACATCATAAACGGATTACTAAGGTTAGGTGACATACATTCCAGGGAAAGGTCACCATTCGGATACATAATTGGCTTGAAGGTAAAGGATTGTTTTCTAGAGTGGAGACATGTGGCTAGCGGTATGCTGAAAGAATCAGTGATGAGCTCAGTTTTTCGTTATGTACTTAAACGAGATGGATGTGAATATCGGAGGAATGCTTAGTAAGTTTACAGATAATATCAAGAAGTGGTGTAATGATAAGGGAAAAAGATTATGTCAGAGAATAACAACACTCTTGACCAGCAAAGAGCCAAGGACAGGCAGATGACGTTTACTGCAGATATTTGCAAGGTTTTGCATTTTAATCAGTTAAAACAGTGTAGTGTCCTGGAAAGAGCAGCTGAACAGAGAGGCATTAGGTTGCGCGATCAACCACAGATACCCAGGGTGCAGGTGCATAGTTGCTTGAAAGTGGAGTCACAGGTAAACAGGCTTGTGAAGAACGTGGTTGTCACGCTTGCCTGAATCGGTCAGAACCTTGAATATTTGGCTGTGGGTGGTATGTTGCACTTGTACAAGACTTTTGGAGGCCACTTGAAGAGTACTGTGTACAATTCAGTTGGTTCCGCTAAATGATAGATGTTGTTAAGCTTGAGAGGGCACGGAAAAGCTTTACAACTCCGCTAACCGACGTGTCATGGGCAAACGTACCCACCCTTCCACTTCCTCATACAAGACATCTGTTAAAATCACAAAGAGCAGAGATCCAATAAGCGATCCCTGCGGGACACCACTGGTCACTTTCAGTGACCTCGCTCCTCTAACTCTCTTTATAAGAGAATTCACAACATTCATACACACTTTGAAGAAAACATTCGGTGCTTCGACACCATGACCTATTGAAATGAAAAAAAGAGGTGACACAGGGGATCAGGTAAGAGAATCGAACTGAACTCAAGGCAGTATTTGACAGAGGATGACGTCAAGCAGCCTGAGAAAAATCGCACTTAATGAGAATTGATTGTGACCTCTCCACTTTCAGGAGTCATTCATAGCTCAAGGGAAGATCTTAACCATCGGTGGGCATCAATATCCCAGCCATGGGACATCACTGCAGGAGATCCTCAGGGTAGCTTCCTCAGGCCAGTCATCTCCAGTCTCTCTTGATAGATTCCCCAGAGTGTGGAAGGGGGCCATTCAGTCCATTGAGTCCACACTGAGCAGAAGTGGATAAATTAAGTGAAGTTAATAACATGTTCAGAACAATTTGACCCCTCTCAGTTCTTAACAAAGCCTGCGTCCATGTGCAACAAAACATGAACATTGAAGATGGTGCTAATATGTAGTCTGAGTAACATTCTTGTAACAGTGCTGCTAGTCACTGCACATTTCCACAGTAAACGGAGGAGTTCATTCTGCTCCTCAGTCTGGGTTCACAATAAGGTGGGGAAGTCATTTAAACCATCAAAAGTTTTGGTCAAAACGTAATGTCGCACATTCAGACCCTCATGCCTATTAGGTAGGAAGAGAAGAAATTTGCTCACTCACACACATCACTTTCAAGGGAACAGAAAGGGGCCATTTCACACCTAGAGTCACTTATAAAGAGACAGGAAGAGGTCATTAAGGCTCTCAAGATACTAACGCAGGAACGGAAAGGTGCCAGAGATGCTTCAACATCAGAAACAAATGGAGCAGGGACTGCACAGATAGACGGCTCCACCTTGCTCCGCGTGGCTTCATTACTCATAGCACATATGTGTTGCTTTAACATGATTTTCTGGCAGTAAGAATGAAGCCAACGTTTTAACCATTCTCCAAGTGTTTGCCATCTCCAAGAAGGCATACCTATGTTCACTATGGAGGTCAGAAGTTGATGGCGAATGGCTTACTGTTTCAGAAAGAAACTATTCTGGCTGCTGGCAGGATTGTGTACAATGTGACATTCAATGCAGGGACATACAGTAACTATGCATTAAATAGTTCACCATTCATTCAGAGCCTGTACCTCTCTGGCATGTAAACTGTTGGGAATCTAACATCCCACGACAAATATCGAATTTCCACTCGAGTCACCTGTTGTGATATAGCGAGTGTCCGTCCACAACCATCAAGTTTAAACTTAATATTCTCTCACAGTGTTACTGACTAATCACATTGTTTCTTCACTCCTCATGGTAACATCGCCTCAGGTGTTGCTCTGGGGACATTCCTTTGCACTGTTTTGGTGACAAGCAAATCATTATTTTTAAAGCACACCAAATTCATACACAAACATCTCTCAGTCAACCACTACCATTGGGAAAGATATATTCACTCAGATACTTCAGTCATTTTGCTTGAACAGTGACAAATATTTTACTTACTGTCCTGTAAGAATTCTGTTAGTGACTAATGACCAAGAACATCCACGTCCTTTTCAACAACAGCAGTTCCCAACTTCTAATCTTTTAATAAATATAAATGTGAATGTTGATATTTTTTGTTTACGTCCGAATCATTTTTATATCTTGCGCACAGCTATTGCACAAACATTTATCCTTCTGATACCCAACAAGACTTCACTCAAGAGAAATACACTATCCACTTCATTCTCTCCATTATCGAGTTTTTAATCAATATGGTTTATATTTCACTCCTATCGAGGAATGGACTCTAACATTCTCCACTCACCTGAAGTCAAATATGACAAACGTATGCTGAAAATTCAAATACTGTACTCCCACTGTTTTGTCGTTGTCAAAACAGACAATCTTCATGAGAGAGAAAGATTTCATGTTGTCAGGTGTATGCAGATTTTCACGAATATCGAAGGTCTTTTAAACAAATAGTTTTAAGCTAAGAAATAACTTTGAGTGTTGTAATTGACCACAAAAGAAGCAGGAGGGGCATTTCGCAATAAGCTCATAGTTTGTAGATCCGCCTTCTGGACTATCAAAATAGTAAAGGATGATCTCAGAATTCAGAAAATTAGAAAAGAGGAATTGGATAAAATAACAGGAAGGCTGTAGTGAACAAGGACAAACAAAAAAGACAGATTTAAAAGGAAAACAAGTGAGGCAATTAATAAGTATGATCGGCTTAGGCTTGGGTGCAGGGAATAACCAAATAAGGGAATAGAATGAAATAGACACTTATGATTGGTTTATTGCTTCATGTCAAGTGTCGAGAGACCTCTCAGAAAAGTATAAAAAGACTCTGTATTTTACTGTCGGGTGTGACTCTCCTCGTAGAGCTGCCCATCTTTAAAGATATTTGAATAAATGAACTGCTTCGAATCTCTTTGACTCGGACTGAAAATTATTGATTTATTGGGTTCGTTTATTACAACTGTGGGCTCGTCTGGGATGAACTTCTGCTCCTGAAAAGGCCCCCACCGTCGATAACTGAGAAGGCGCACCCCGTTCCTTTGGAATTGTCTCGTGTTTTTCAGCGGTGGGTGGCTTGAGGGATTGCCTGAATTGAATCCTTTAAGAGTCGTTCCGAACCAGTTGGGAGTAAGTGTGTGTTTCTTGCGTTGGACTCAAGGGGACCTTGGGTGGGAACAAAAGGGGAAGGCACAACCGGAAGACATCTAATAGCCCGGTAACTCTCTGCACAGACCATGGTAAGAAAACTGATTTTTAAGTACTGCCTTGGTGGCTGAGGCTTGTGTTTTAGTAGTTATGAGGGACTAACGAAAGTGACCTGGGGGTATGGGAGTACCAAACTACTACCTCGAGTTGGACTCGAGGTTTCTGGCTCATAGGGGTGGGACCCCTAACTCGATTGCCTTTTCGCGATTTACAAGGACACCAGAAATACCTGACAGGGGTCAGGCTAACCCCAAAAAAGTGCCCTACCTTGATTTGGACTCAAGGACTTTCTGGGGAAAGAATCCTCAGATTCTGTTGGGATTGGATCCCTATTGGAAGACGTGATTGAGGCCACTGGGTGGTGAACCAGGGTGAAATGGGTTGTGCAACAATTACTAAAGGAAAATCCTCCAGTGAGAAGGGAGGCGTCCCTGGCAACATTCCTCCAGAAAGTCCATTGCGTAGGATGATGGGAAATGAACACACACACACGACAAAAATATAGAAAAAAGATGATTAAGTGTTGTTGTTTTGTATGGATTGACGAACCTATTCTTCGTTCTGCCGTCTTCTAGCCAAAGTACGGGTCGGACGAAGACTGGGTTTGTCAATATTTAAATTTATATGTTAACAAAAAAGAACCCTTCAAAAAGGAAGAGTCCGATTATGCCTCCTGTTGGAAGGTTGAATCTAAAATACGGACGTGCACTGTAATAATAGATGAAAAGAAAATCCTTAGTGCACCATTTCTATCTCCATGGAAGGTATTAGATAATTTACCCCCGCCATATGGAACAGCCCGTGGCGGTTTCTCGTACGAGTCAGGGGCAGGCAGCGGGAAGGGGCAGGGGGATGAAGGTCCCACCACGTCTGAGACAGAACAGGAAATAGAAAAAAGTCAGGTCCCGAATGTAAAACGCACCAGAAGCCAAATGCTAAGATTCGAAAAAAGTGAAGGGGAGGCGGAAGAAATGTTGGCCCAAAACATGTTTCCATTAAGAAAGGGCCAGATCGGGAAAAGAGAAATTGGATTTGTTAATGCCCCTTTAACTAGTGGGGAAGTAAGGTTCTTTAAAAAAGAAATGAAAATACTTATAGAAGACCCGGTAGGTTTGTCAGAACAGATTGATCAATTCTTGGGTCCGCCATTATATACTTGGACAGAATTGATGTCCATAATGCATATTTTATTTAGTGGAGAAGAAAGAGGGTTGACAAGGAAAGCAGCATGTTGGGTCTGGGACAGGGAATACCCCATGGGAACTGAAGGGGCAGGTCAGGCAGATGATAAGTTCCCCTTAAGAGACCCCAATTGGGATCATCAAAAACAAGAAGATAGGTAAAAGATGAAAGTTATGAAAAAATTATTAATAAGGGCAATTGGAGAAGCCGCCCCGAAATCGCAGAATTTAGCGAAGGCATTTGAGCTACGTCAAGGAAAGGAAGAGAGTCCCTCGGAGTTTTTACAAAGACTGAAGGACTCTATGCGCAAATATTCTGGGGTGGATTTAGAGGGTCCAGTAGGGGAAGGATTGTTGAAAATATACTTTGTGGCTAAGTTTTGGACAGTTATTCAGAAGAAAATAGAGAAAATAGAAGGATGAAGTGAGAAACCATTAGATGAATTGCTGAGGGTAGCTCAGAGAGTATTTGTAAGGAGAGAGGACGAAAAGCTGAAACAAAAGGCAAAAATAGTGGTAAACCACGGTTGATGAGATAATAAAGAGAAAGACAAAACTAAAAGGAGAAAGAAACCGGAATGGTCGGGGAGGAGATGTTAAGCGGTCTGGTGGACAGGAACAAGGATCAAAGTGGAAATCCCCACAGGCGGGATGATATTACTGTGGTAAGACATGTCACTTTAAGAGAGAGTGTCCAGAGCTGAAAAAGGAAGCAAAGGCAATACCATTTATGTACCTTGATGAAAAATAGGGGTATCAGGAGTTCCTGCCCCCGGGGACCCACCAGGAGCCCTTGATAAATTTAAAGGTGGGACTTTATAACGAGGACGTAGTTTTCCTCGTCGATACAGGGGGTAGTAAGATCATCCTTAAATTTTAAATCCAAGGGAGCGAGAACAAAAGAGTTAATTGGATTATGGCGACAGTTTTGTGATGAGAGGCACGAAGAACCAGTTTTGCGCTCATGACAAGATACTGTCACCAAATTGGGATTGAATTAACTGCAAATTGTGCTATGAAATCTGTTGAGGCTCTTAAAAATGAATGTGCTCGAGCAAAACAATTACAGAAATAGAATGAGAAGTCACAAGTGACTGGTAACCAAACAGAACTGCACAATTACAGTTTTAAAAATTTTTTAGTCACTTGGTGCGTTTCCAACCTGAATTACAGAAAATGATTTTTATATTTATATAATATATAATTAATAATTAATATTTATGATAAATCGATTGTGCTACCCTGAACCAATATTAATTGACAGGACCCCTTCACACATTCTCAGTGAGCTGCCATATTGATTCATGGTTAATTTAAAACATGACTGCATTAATTTATTTTTAATTAAAGAATGGAAAGCTACATTACTAGCTGATGAGATAACTAAAGAAGCAGCCCTGAATCCACAGGAAGCGGTGGTTTATTCCCTAATACTTACTGTCCCAGGTCCTTTGGAAGTTCCTGTCTCTGGCCACTGCCAATCCCAGATACTAAAGATTTGTTCTTAAAGAAGCATATACTGGGCTTGCCCTCCTCTTTGTTTTCCCTCAGGAAACACGGTTTAATGGCACAGACACCGCCCCTTGAATTCGCTGTGCATCCGCTCAGACCGGGAGATTGGGTCTTAGTAAAATCATGGACAGAGATTAAATTGCAACCAAACTAGGAAGGGCTGTAGCAGGCTCTCTTGAACACTGAAACAGCGATAAGGACGGCGGAGCAAGGCTGGACTCACTGCACTCTGATCAAAGGAGCAGTGGAATCTCCAGTTGAGGACGAAGTCTGGAGCGCCGAATCAACGCAAGAACTGCTGAAACTCAGACGAAAGAGACTTTGAGTAACTGATTGCACAGTGCTGACGCGAGCGCGTGATTATTTCCGTAGGATTGTATATTCATTTTTTTGTGTTTCAGCATGATTTTTAGAATGCTGGGGATGCTTAGAGTTATGACACTTGCCCTCTTAATATTAGGATTCTGTCAAACATTATTTTCATATGTGGTATTAACAGTCCCTGAGTCTGATAATGCACAATTAATAGATGGTGATGTATGCAGCCTAGTATATTGTGGGGATGTAGATAATCAGAGACAGTATCGCAGCTCAGAGATACATTTTAATTCGTATGGGGATGGCCTCGGGGATGGTACTTGGTATAATAGTCTCGTCATAGTACACCGGGCCCCGCATTTGGGATAGAAATGAAAACAAACGGGAATGATTTCTCGGGCTGTTGTTTTCGAATTAGCGCAGGGCAGGGAAAACGGACAGAACTACTGGATAATCAGGTACAACCTTTCACCCCTCCCGATGACCTTAAAGTTGTAAAAAATTATGGAGGTAAAGGACTTAAAACAAACCAATGAAACAGAAACTGGATACGGGGATACAAATGCTTGGGTTGAATGGGTGAAATACACTGTGAAAAGTCTGAATAAAAGCAATTGCTATGCATGTACCTCAGGTAGACCGGTGGCTCGCGTGGCTCAGGTGGAAGCGAGACAGGGCTGGTATAATATGCATGATAGCCCTGTATCAGGATGAGACGGCGTGGGACAACCCAGGCTGTCGGTCTTTGTTGTTGTTGTTCCCTCCCCTGAAGAAGGAGGAATTAAAAATTCCCCCTACATTTTCGGACGTGCTCGGGAATCATACATCCTGTGTACTATGGTAGGGGTCGGACCGGTCCCGATTTCTAGGAGACTTAAAGTCATGCTCGGAAATTGAATCGGTTTCCGAGACAGAGTGGGGAGGGAACTATTCAGCCTTAAAGATACGGGAGCGGATTTGTGGTGGCACTGTGGCAGAACGATTCTAAGACCTTCGAAGTTTGTGAGAAGATTTGTAGCTCGGGTGCTCGTTGTTGTGGTTCTGTTCGCTGAGCTGGGAATTTTTGTTGTAGACGTTTTGTCCCCTGTCTAGGGGATAGCTGTTAAGGAATAGCTGAACAGTTAGATGCCACAAGCAGGATGGCCTGGGAAAATAGGATGGCCTTAGTTATGATGTTGGCAGAAAAAGAGGGAGTTTGTGTTATGTTAGGGGGAAGTTGCTGTACATTTATTTTGAATAACACGGCCCTAGATGGTTCGATTACTCGAGCCTTACAAGGATTGACGACCCTCTCACGTGAATTGGCTGAATATTCAGGGTTGGACACTTCACGACTGGAGTGGTTGGAGTTTTGGTTCGGCAAATGGAAAAGTGTTGTGATCTCTGTTCTAACCTCCTTGACAGTGGTCGTTGGGATTCTGGCAGCACTGGGATGTTGTATTATTCTTTGTATTCAGGGTCTCGCTTAGAGAATGATCGAGACCACGTTGACCAAACAGATGTCCCTTAAGGGTATGCAGGGGGATGGCATTTTCTTGTTAACAACTTATGATGTTGAGAATACCCCCGAAGGCATTTCCAAAGCAGATGAACTTTCAGGTCAGATGGTCTCTAACCTGGAGGCCTCATTGTCCCAGAATCAATAAGATCAACATACACTGACAAAATGAAAAGGAGGAATTCAGAGAGAAAAATTTCAGGTTGTCAGGTGTATTTTGATTTTAACGAATATAGAGGGCATTTTAAAGAAATAGTTTTAAGCTAAGAAATTACATTGAGTTTTGTAACTGACCACAAAGGAAGCAGGGAGGGCATTTCGCAATAAGCTCATAGTTTGTAGTTTTGCTTTTTGGACTTTAAAATTAGTAAAGGATGATCTCAGAAGTCGGAAGGTTAGAAAAGAGGAATTGGATAAAATAACAGTAAGGCTGCAACGAACAAGGACAGCCAAATAAGACAGATTTAAAAGGAAAACAAGTGAGGTAATTAATAAGTATGATCGGCTGAGGCTTGGGAGCAGGGAATAACCAAGTAATGAAATAGACACTTCTGATAGGTTTATTGCTTAGTGTAGTTGTGTCGAGAGACCCCTCAGAAAAGTATTTTTAAAACTCTGTATTTTACTGTCGGGTGTGACTCTCCTCGTAGAGCTGGCCATCTTTAAAGATGTTTGAATAAATGTACTGCTTCGGAACTCTTTGACTCGGACTGAAAATTATTGATTAAGTGGGTTCGTTTCTTACATTCGCAATCTCCAGCAGGTTTGTCAAATATAATTTCCCTTTTCTGAATCTCAGACGACTCTACCAAATCACACAATTATTCTCCAAGTGTCTAGTTGTTACGTTCCTTGGAGAAAGTTCAAACGTTTTTTTCACAGCTGACATCAAACTATCTACTATTGAGTTTTCTGTCCCAATCTCCGTCCTGTTTTAAACATTAGGGTTCACAAAGATGTTTTCCAGTGTGTAGGCTCCATTTCATAATCTAACCAGCTTTGAAGAATAATCAGTAATCCTTTCACTAGCCCTAATACCACCCTCTCAAACCTCTGAAATTTAGCTCAATCAAATCCAGGAACAAAACTCCCTCAACTCAATTAGATTTTCAAAGACATGCTCTTCATTAATTCTAAATACCTGCTGTCCCTCATTTTCACCAGTCACTCTGTTCACGAGTATTCCTAGAACTTTGTTTCTGTACCTGCCCCGTGGAGATGGAACCAATGTATTCCTCACAGCGGGCAGATAGCTTCTGTCAGCCAGTGATAACATCCAAGGACTGCACTCCAGAGATGGTGGCTATGTTACCCACTCCTGCCTGGAGAGTTCTGGATTGAAACAGTTCACTTCATGGTCAGTGTCAACAAAGCCCTGTCCCAGGTGCAAGCTACAGGTTATACTGAAGGAGGGTACAATGCTCAGTGACTAACTCGTTTTAAAAACAACCTACTTTCACACTTTACGCCTTGAATTGGAACCGCTTAACAAAATGCTCCTCAAATCCCAGGCACAATAATGCACTGCCCTGCCCGTCCCTGTTTACAGACCTTCCCTTCTGTGTAGTCTCGCATCCGTTTCTAAACCACTGGCCCAGATATACTGAAAATGCTGTGTTCAGAGGGGGTGACCAGACTCTCTGTCTTCCCGAATAAACGCAGCAGCTGATAACACGAACTCCAGAAAACTATCCAAAAACCTCCATTGATTTTCCAATGACAGGAACAGGTCAAATCCCCACACACATTTTGCATCCATTCAATGCCGAAAATTCCTTCCTCTCCTTAGTTACTCTTCCTGGCTGAAAAAGACGTTGTATCTCTGCACAGTGCAACAATTTGTGTCTCCAAGAAGCAGATCATGATGGAACATCACCTTTATCGGTATCTCTGCAACTATAACGCCAGCACTAGCATTGCCAAAGGAGTTGATCACCGCACTCAGAAAAGAGAGCGACACAGGGATCATAACTCACTTTGAACCCCCAAGAGCACACCTAAATGGACATGATATTCAGGAATATGCAAAAGGGGGAAGTGTTAGTATAACTTCCCATTCTATTTTCCTACCAGTTCATTATCAGCAGTCCTTTTGTTTGCTTTCCCTTTCTCTCCCTCCCTCTCTCTGTCTGTCTTTCTCTCTGTCTCTCTCTCTCCCCACCCCACCCTTGCAATCAGCCCTGATATAAATAACATTATTGCCCAGTTGCTTTCAATTTCATATAGGGTCACAGGGCGAGAAAAGTTATATGTGCTACACATGACAGAGTCTGCCGTACCTGCTGAGATTTTCCAACACTTTCAGACGTTGGATAATTTAATTTCAGATCTGCAGCATACACAGTTTATTTTGGTTCATTTCACATTTAGTGCTGCTGTTTCACGGGATGTCAACAATGCTAGCAATAGCAGCATTTCTTATCCTTTGTTAATTGCCCTTTGTAAAGATCGTAGGAGCCAATCACATTGTTGTGGGTCTGAAGCCATACTTCGGCCAGACTGGGCAAAAATATTGAGTTCCTTTGTCAGCAAAATAAGAAAATAAGTAAAGAAGACAGAGAGGACTGGGACAACTCTTATGGAGATTCTGAAACATCCACTTTCAACAAACCGAGTAAAGACCAATGTTCAGTGAAGGACAATTCTCACTTTAAACCCACTTTCAGCTCCATTTGCCCTTGCACAACTTAGAAGCGGTAACTCTGACTCTATTTCATTTTTGGGTCCAGTGGGTAAAAGTGGAATCTCCACCATCGCGTTGGGGTGGGCTCACAACACATCGTCTCAGGAAGGGAGCATGGAGGCTCCCTCCTACACCTCTTCCTGTAAATACCTCAGATGCTGGAACGCATCTGCAAAACTCATGCATATCTCCCCAGTTGTCCTTACATCTTCAGTAATCTCTGCTCATATGCATTCAGGACGCTCTGATCCTGCCTCCCTTTTATAACGGTACAGCCTGTTTAATATTGTCTTTCAAAGTTCTTCCTACCAAAGTGCATCACCTCACATCCGGAACAGATGAATCGGTAAATTCATCTGATCACTTGGCGAGGTGCGATTAAAAAAAAAAACTGGATTATCAACTTAAAATTGAACTGGTACTTAAATATCTTTCAGGGAAGTGAATCAGTCACAGATTGCAAAAAAACTACAGAAAGGGATAGATGTACGAGAGACAGATATGAGCAGAGGCATTTTATAGATTTACAACTCAATCCTGTTCCTGTTTTATCCCCATCTCTTTCAATCCCTCCGACGAGCTCAGAACAACTGCATAGTTCCTGGAAAGTAGAGTTTCAGAGAGATCAGGTGCGGAAGGAGGCATTTGGCATGTTTGCCTTTTTTGGTCAGTGCAGGAAACAAGAAAGGGATGTGGGTTAGATCTCAGTTTGTGTAGAGTTTGCGCATTCCCCCGTGTCTGCTTAGGTTTCCTCTGGTTGCTCTGAATTCCTCCCATATTCCAAAGACTCGCAGCTTAGTTGGATTAGCTATGGCAAATGTAGGGTTACAGGGATTGGATGGGATTCTGTACAGATTATTGGTGTTGTCTCGTGAGACGAACGGCCAGATTGGACACTGTACGGATTCTATACCTGAGTATATGCAGAGTGCAGTGGGTGGGTGGACCACGGTGGTAGTAGAGTCAGAGACATTAGGGACATTTAAGCGACTGCTGAACAAGCACGTGGACGGCAGTAAGTTGAGGTGTGTGTAGGTTAGGTTGATCTTAGATGAAGATTAATGCTCGGCACAACGTCGTGGGACGAATGGCCTTTAGTCTGCTGTGTTCTATATCGGAGTTGGGTTTTCACGTTGTCGCTGTACAGGACATTGGTGAGGTCAATTCTAGTCTCACTAATTTAGGAAAGACGTTACGCTCCTGGGAAGTATTGCTGAGCAATAGACAATAAAATGTCGTTTCATCGTCCCTTGAAAGTGGTTTTGCAGATAGGCAATTCAGTGAAAGTGGCGTTTGGTACACGAACTGTCACTGGGCCCTGCATTGAGTGTAGGAACTGGGAGATCATGTTTCAATTGTACAGAATATTAGTTCGACCAGTTTTGAAACGCCCACATTCCCATCAGTTCTAGTCTCCCTGCTATATGAAAGATATTGGAAACTTGAAAGTGATCAGAAAAGATTTATAAGAGTGTTGCCAGTGTTAGAGCATTTGAATCACAGGTTGAGTCTGCATTGGACGAGCAATTTTCCCTGGAGCACTGGAGGCTGTGGGGCGAAATTGTAGGAGTTTGTAAAATCATGAGGAGCAATGGAGAGGGTGAATAGATAAAGTTTTCTTTTTCGCGGGGTTGGGGAGTCCAAAATTAGAGGGCACAATTTTAACATGAGAGGGGAAAGACTTAAAGAGGACCGAAGGGACAACATTCCGTATGCAGATGTTGATGTGTGTACAGAATAAGCTGGTCAGCACGACCACATTGGACCAAAGAGTCTATTTCCATTTAGCACATCTCTGTGAATGTGTAGCCATACTTGAAAGCTTTAGAAAATATCTCCAAAGTTAATGCTAAGTTTGTAGAGTTTTTGTTAATGGGATAGGCTGAATATGCTGAGCATTTTTCTCTAGAGTGTCAGAGACTGAGGGGTTACCTTACAGATGAGCTCAGATAGAGTGAATGGTTAGGGCCTTTTATTCCCCACACACCCACCGTGTGCGGAATTCAAAACTAGAAGGCAGTAGTTTAAAGGTGAGAGTGAATAGATTGGAACGTCACCTGAGGGACAATTTTTTCAATCAGAGGTTGATGTCTGTCTGGAATGAGCTGCCAGAGGAGTGATAAATGCAGGTAAAATTACAGCATTTAAAAGGCGTCTGACTGAGTACATCAATAGTAAGTGTTCAGAGTGATCTTTGCTAACTGCTCAGAGATAGGACTGGATCAGCTTAGGATATCTCGTCGATATGGCTGAGTTGGACTGAATCGTCTGTTTCTTTGTTGTACCACTCGGATTGCTTCAGCAAAATGGTGGAAGTCTGCTGGTAATGGCAGCTTCTGAAATGGTGACAGACGCAGGAAACATTGTAGATTTGAACATGTGTTTAGATGATCACACAAGGCACTATCATATACGAGACAGTGAGGCCTCCACGAGCTGTAGATCAGACTCGAAAAGTGTGGCGCTCAAAAACCACAGCAAGTCAGGCAGCATCCGAGTAGCAGGAGAATCGACGTTTTGTGTAGAAGCTATAAGGTGGGAAGGACGATTGTCAAGTGAGACAGTTCAAGAGGGAGGTCGGGAGAGATGATGAAATTGATGAAATCAACACCCCTCCTGATGCAGATCCAAGCATCCAACTTGGCACTGCCCTCTTGAACTGTCACACCTCTCCATCTTCCTTCCCATCGATTGGCACCACCCTCTGCTCCGTCCTATCTCCATCAACCCCACCTGAATCGATATATCACACTCTCGGCAACCTTTCCCCATCCCTGCCTCGCTGCCATTTTGCTTCCAGCCCCCTAACTTATGCCCAAAACATTCAATATCCCCCTAATCGGTGCTGCCTGATCAGCTGTGTTTTACCAGGTTCACACTATAATATAGCTTACACACTAAGTGTCGGATAATGGGAATACAGGTGTTTGATATCCAGCATGGATAAAATGGGGATATAGTGTTCACCAATTTTAGATCCAACACTCTAACCCCAAATTATTCTGTGTTTCTCTGTGATTACCTCTTTTAGGAAGCAGGCAGGAGCAGCAAGCATTGGAGAATGCAAATGATATGTAGCCTCCCTAGCGAGAAGATTCAAATGCAGGAGCATGGATATCTTTCTCGAAGGGTGTTGGCGAGAAGACACTGGGTGTACTTTGTGGACTTTTGTTTTCCTTTCCGAAGTAAGGTTACCCTAGTTAGTGAGAGTGTGTAAAAGAGGGTCACTGAGTCTTGAGATCTGAAGATAATTCAGGACGACAGATGCTGAAATTCAGAATTGACAAAATGTGGAGTTGGAAAGGTGCAGCATGTCAGGCATTTCAGATCAGGACTGTTCATCAGGACTGACATTGTGTCCAGACCTGAAACGTCACCTTCCCTGCTCTTCCGATGCTGTCTGACCTGCTGCTGTTTTCCAACTCCATATTCCTTGACTCTTATTCCTGGGATGTCAGGTCTGATGCATGCAAAAAGACTTAATCCTTGTTTAAACCTTTTTTTTTTGGCTTTCTCAACCGCTGACTATATCGCTAACTAATATTCAACGTCCCATTTCCTTACCTGAATCTGACTCATTTAAGCCTGTTCTTTGGTCCCCACCCCCCGCCAGACTAGTTTAACACATCACAAACGGAACTGGCAAAAGCCGCTAAAAGATTAACTGTCCCAGCTCAGCCCAGGGGCAACGGGTCAGTATTGCACAGGTCCCATCCAATCCACAGCCGGTTCCAATGTTTGTTGTATATAAACCCATCTGTGGTATACCATTTTTCCAGCCACACATCCAGCTGATCTATCCTGATATTATTACATTTTAGAGCTAAGTTATAATGTATCTCTGATCTCCATATATTCAACTTTCAGGCCCCCGTCCCTATATTTAGCGATGTCGTTGGTACCTACGTGTTCCACAACCACTGGCTGTTTACTCACCAGCTCCAGAATGTCCTGCAGCTGCTCCATGATGTCCCGGACCCTGGTACTAAGGAGTTAACATAGCATCCAGGCCACAGAAGGGCCTGTCTGTCCTCCTGACTACTGAATCCTCTGTCACTATTGACTTGCCACTCCAAGTCCTCCCGTTCTGGGCAGCAGAGCTACCAGTGATGTCATGAATCTGGCTGTTATTGATTTCGCCTGAGAGGCCACCCCACCCATTTCACCTCCAACCAGAATCCAAAGTGAGATATCTGTTTGAGAAGGGGATGATCCTTCCTGAGCCATTTACTTGGTCTGATGGTCACCCATGCACTTTCTGTCTATGTAACCCTCACCTCCACTGCGACCAACTCGTAAAAATACAGCCCATAACATTCTCGGTATTGCGTATGCTTCACTATGAATCCACACCAACGGATGCAAAAAACAGTGCACCAATAGCTTCAGATGGACACACTTCCTGCACACATAGCTGTCACGGACATATTGTGGAAAAGGAGCACACCACAAGTCAGAGGTCTCCTGTCATGTCTTCTCTCTAAATCGACCTAGTTAATTCCATTAATAGAATTTAAATGTGCCGGCTATCTTCCTTCATTTCAAAAATTTCTATGTTAATCAAAAGCCCCGATCTTTACTTCAGCTGATATATCATACTGCAAAAACTGTTAAAAAATAATCTACAAGTATCAGTCATAAATTGGCGGTTTCCATTGGGACAGTCTGACGTTTTGAAAATCCCGAAATAAAACTGAGTTTCAATTTCACTTTCTCCTGTCTCTTATCAATTTGTGTTTTCAGCCAATATCCACAGCACTCTCATTGACCCAAGCAACACACAGTATCACTTAATTCTCTGCTCACACCTACACTGATGTCGACAGGCAGGATGTTGGAAGAACACAGAAAGCCTGGCAGCACCAGGAGGTGCAGAAGTCGACTTTTCCATTGGAAACCTTATTCAGAACTGCTTTCTCCAACCTCCAGATGCTGCCTGGCTTGCTGTGTTCTTCCAGCCTCCTGCTTATCCCCTTTGTATTCCAGCACCGATACTGACCTCAGCCTCCAATACTCTTCCAATGCATCTCAATGGGAGCTCAGGGAACAGCATCTCGTCTTTCAATTCAGCCGTTTGTAACCCGAGAGTCAATATGGACTTCACAATTCATGAAAATGTCCTGTAATCGAGGCAATAAGGAATTTTAAAAGGAAGTTTGCAGGTAATTTAAAATGAGGAGTTCATTGCATAAAATCATGAACAGGGTGATTGCGAATAAATATGATAATTCGGTCAAATAGACGAGTTGGAATTTGGACGAATCTGCGTTCCCTCTCAGACCAGTATCTCCTTCCTCAGCTGCAGGACGCACAACTGAGGACATACTAAAAGGGTTATCTGAAATATAATTTGAACATCTTTCTTCTTTTCACTTTTCAAAAGTATTGGAGATATTTTCTACACACTAAACATACAAAACTTTCTCTACCATAGTTAAATGCCAATGATATTCGGATCCTGATGATTCTGCTGATTGTAAAAACATATTCTTGAGATCCCGGTCTCAACTGTTCACAATTAATATCATGTAGAATGAGTTCACAAAAAAAGACGCAGTCACTGCACGATGAATACTAAAGACAAATATTTCTCTTGATCTCAGTTTGCTGCGTAAATGCTCCTCCTCAAATGCCCGCCACCAGCCAGGAAGTGCACATGCGCATGTGCCTCATGGTAACTTCTCCCCACAAAGATTGCGGACATTATCCGGGCCTCGCACTACAGGAGGCCTACGGCCTTTTTCCCATTTCCTGAAACCATGGGACTGAGAGTTCCTAATACCGGACTAGTGAACTATTCCAGTTGCATATAAAATCTACCAGTCCAAATTGACTCCATTTTCTCTGCTTTCCACTGTCAGACCCCCTTACCCGTCTCCTGCCACCGCACTCACTGTGGTCTCCAGTCACATGACACTGCGCAGGTGTTGTGTCGCTATCCACTCCCATTGGTTGTAGGACTAGCCGCTTCAGCTTGGTTGGCAGCCACACTTCCTCCTCCTCATGACCCAAAGCTGCCATCAATTACCTCGGTCGAATTGTGAGGTCAATGGCGGGATTCTCCCTCTGTCTGACGTAAATCCGGAAGGTGTGCAGATGGTGACAATCAGAAACAACAAGCTGAAGTTTCTGGGAAAGCTGAGCAGGTCTGAACATCGGGGAACAGAAATCAGAGTTAATGTTGCAGGTCCAGTGACCCTCCCTTAGAAATGATGGCAGCTGGGAAAAATAGTATCGCTATAGAATCCCTAAAACGTGGAAACACGCCCTTTGGCTCAGTAACTCCACACTGACTCTCCGACTAATATCCCACTTCCCCGTTACTCTGCATTTCCCCTGACGAATTCACCTCACCTACATATCCCTGAACACTATGCGCAAATTACCATTGCCAATTCACTTGACCTGCATATCTTTAAACTGCAGGAGATAGGAGATAAATAGCAAACAATAGATTGGGACAGAACGCACAGAGAGACCTGGATATTTAGACGGACAACGGAGTGCATAACGATCTGGCTGGGACGGTGAATAACTGTTAATGGAGGCGACAGGAACCTACATCTTCCAATATCTCAGTGAAGTTGGTGGAAATGGCAACTGATGATCTACGTTAGGCCTGCAAAACACACTGAGCTTCACATTGCCTGCCACGAGTCTGTTTACTGGAAAGCATCTCTGTCTCATGATTACTGCAGTGTAACATTGAAACTCGAGGCAAGCTTACAGAACACTCTTGAACATACCAAAGAGTCTCCTATTTCAAGAACCGCAATTTCCCCTCCCATGTGGTCAACAATGCCCTCGATTGCATCTCCTCCATTTTCTGCACTTCACCCTTGAAACCCAGCCGTCCAACCACAACAGTTTTAAACGCAAGGGGCGGCATAGTCGCTCAATGGTTACCACTGCTGCTGGCTTCAATTCCCACCTCGGGTGACTGGGTGTAGTTTGCAGAATCTCCCAGTGTCTGTTTGGGTTTCCTCCGGGTGCTCCGGTTTCCTCCCACAGTCTCATTATGTGCAGGTAAGATGAATTGACCATGATAAATTGCCCATCGTGTTAGGTGCGTTAGTCAGGGGTAAATGTAGAAGAATGAGTCTGGGTGGGTTACTCTGCAGAGTGTCCGTGCGGACTTGTTGGACTGAAGGATCTGTTTCATACCGTAGGTCATCTAATTAAGCCCCCTATTCCTCATCTTCCACCACGTCAACCTCTCGATGCAATGTATCGACCAGCGCCATTTCAACCGCCTAAAATCAGACCCCATCACCAAAAATATATTTCCCTCCCCACCCCTTTGAGCATCCGCAGAGAACATTCCCTCCATGACTCCATCGTTCGGCCCACAACCTCCACCAATCCAAACTCCATTCACAGCACATTCTCTTGCTGCCGCAAGAGATGTGAAACATGTGCACACACTTCCACCCACATATCCATCCAAGGTCCCAAAGGATCATATCACATCTGCAAAACCAAACAATATTATGTCATTTGCTCTGAATGTGTTCTTCTCTACATTAGGGAGATGGGACACCAACATGTGGAATATTTCAGAGATCATCTCGAGGGCACACGAACCAAACAACCTCAACTCCCTGTGGCTGATCAGTTAAACTCACCCTCTCACTTCGCCAAAGACGTGCTAGTCCTGGGCCTCCTCCACCGCCACGTCTAAGCCCCCCGGCGCCAGGAGGAAGATCACCATATTTTCCGTCTTGGGACATTCTGACCACACGACATCAACGTCAATTTCTCAACTTTCCTTATCACCACCCCTCCCCCCAGTCTTGTCCCAGATCCAAATCTGATACTCGGCACCACCCTCTTGAACTGCCGTCCCAGTCCAATTTCCTTCCCACGTATTTGGTCCACCAACCTGTTCGACCTATCACCATTGTCCCTACACCTGCATCTGCGAATCACCTCCCTAGCTATCTTCCCCACAGATACACGCACCCCTCCTATTTAACTCTCAGCCCTTTTCCTCATATCCGATATTCCTGAAGAAGGGCTTATACACAAAATAGCAATTCTCCTGCACCTCGGATGCTGCCTGACCTGATCTGCTTTTCCAGCGCGAAACTTTGACACAAGTTGTAAGACCACCACCTCATTTTCCACTTTGGGATAATGCAACTCTTTGGGCTCAATCCCGAATTCAATACTTTGAGTTCCAGAACTCACCTATACCCTGGGATCCTCTACGCGGATGTTGGTGTGGTGGAAGGTGAGGACCATCGGAGTCTTCCTTGTTGCTGTTGGTGGGGTGGGCTTTTAGTGCGGAGGTGCGTGAAATGGATTAGATGCAATGGAGGGCATCTTCAACGACGTGAGAGGGGTAACTACAGTCTTTAAAGAAAGAGTACATTTAGTGTGTTCTGTGCTGGAACTGGTTCGCCTCGGAACAGATACGGCAGAGCTGGAGGAATTGGAATACGGGATAGCATTTCTGCAGGAGCTAGGGTGGGAGCAGGTGTAATCCAGGTATCTGTGGGAGTTGATGTGTTTGAAAAATTGTCAGTGTTGAGTAGATCATCGTTGATGGAGGTGGAAAGGCCCAGGAAGGGGAGGGAAGTGTCAGACATGATTCAGCTGAATATAAGATCTGGCTGAAATCTGTTGGTGAAGTTGATCAACTGCTCAACCTCCTCGGGGGATCATGGGGTGTCGCCACTGCATTCATCAATATAGCGGAAGAAGAGGTGGGAAGAGGTGCCGGTGCAACTACGGAAAATGGAACGTTCTACATAGCCAACAAAAAGGCAGGCATAGATGTGGCCCATGCAGGTGCCCATGGCTGCCCCTTTCATCTGGAGTAAGTAGGAGTTTTCGAAGAGGAATTGTTAAGGGTAAGGACGAGTTCAGCCAAACGAATAAGACTATCAGTGGAAGGGTACTGGTGGGGACGTCAGGAGAGGATGAAACGGTGGACTTGGAGGACCTAGACATGGCGGATGGAGGTGTAGAGGTATTGAGTGTCCATGGTGAAGATGAGGCATTGGATGCTGAGGAAACGGAAGTCTAGAACGAGGTAAAGGGCATGGGTTGTGTCTCGAGCATATGTGGGGAGTTCGGCGAAGGAGATTCGACAGTATCGAGGTAGGTGGGGATGATTTCAGTGGGGCAGGCGCAGGATGAGACAATGAGTCGGTCGGATTAGATGGGCTTGTGAATGTTGGAACGGAGGTAGAATGGGGCGGTGGAGATTTGCCAAAATACTAGGTTATGTATGGTCTTGGAATTCATGGTTAGATAATGGGGATGAGATCATGGTCGAGGAAGTAATATGACGAGGTGTCTTCGAGTTAGCGCCTTGCATCCGCGGTGTAGAGGTCAGTGCGCCATACTATCACTTCACCCCCTTTTTCCAGCGAGGTTGGAATTGGAGCCGAGGGAGTGGAGGGCTGTGTGTTGGAAGGGTGAGAGGTTGGAGTGGGGGAAGGAGGTAGACAGATTATACAGTTGGAAATGAAGAGATCGAGGGGGTGATAATACAGCGCGTGGTGTCCACGTGGATGGAGTCTGTTGGAGGCGGGTGAAGGGGTCCTCGAAAGGTGGGCGGGTGGTCCTCGAAAGGTGGGCGGGTGTCCTAATAGAAAACGTAAGCTCGGAGGCGGAGCTGGGAGAAGTGTTCGATGTCAAGACACGTATTGAATTCGTTGATATGTGGATGGAAGGGGTTGAAGATAAGACCTTTTCTGGGGACTGTCCATTTGTCTTCAGTGAAGAGAAGGTCTGGGAGATAGTGAAAACTCAGCAGGGGTGGGAGCTAGGACCTGGTTTAGGATTCTTAGCGTACGAAGAGCCTGTATCTGGGGTTGGAGTGGCGGTAGGGGGAATAAGGGTGGAGTCATTAGAAGAGGTGATGTTCCCCTCAACGTTCTTGGGAGGCGGAGATGGTGACAGTGGGATCTGTCGGGGAGTGTGTCAGCAGTATAGAGGTGAGTGGCGTTCGTGGGAGCGGAGGTACTGGCGACGATGGCAGGGGGCAAGTCACAGCACGCATGACATCAGCAATGCCGTGAGGGGCGTAATTGATGTCATGCGTGGCGCATGTGAAATTATTAGTGGCTGAGGACGCGACCGCAATGGGGATGGAAGGGACGTTACTGATCGCTGTGAGCATAGTGGCTGTATCAGCCTCGTGGTTAATGGTGTCCGAGCAGTTCCACAGCATGAGGAAACACTCTGGAATTTTTTAAGGAGCGTTGGTTTTGGAGCTGGGTATATAAAGGTTTGTTGTACTTACAGTTTTTGATGTTTGAGTTAGTTGAGAAATACTGTTTGATGAGACTATGAATTCATCTTAGGGTACAGTACAGAACGGGGCCTTTGCAGTTCTGACAGAGGGTAGCTCTCAGTTGAGGCATAGTTTGACTACTTTTCACTCCCACGTTTGAATATGCCCTCCAACGCATCTCATCCACGTCACGCACCTCTGCCCTCAAACCCCAGCCCTCCAACTGCAACAAGGATAGAATCTGCCGGTCGTCAACATCCACACCCCCACCAAATTCCGCATAAACCATATCATCCGCTGACATTTCCGCCACATAGAAATGGACCACAACACCGGAGTTATATTTCCCTCCCCAATCCTATCCGTTTTCTGCAAAGACTATTCTGTCCATGACTACGTGGTCAGGTCCACGCCCCCCAATAATGCAGCTTATCCTCCTGGCATCTTCTCCTGCTATCACAGTCATTGAAATACCTGCGCCCACATCTCCCTCCTCACCAACATCCAAAGCCCCAAAGCAGTCTTCCTCACCTATCAAAGTTTCACCTGCACGTCCACAAATGTCATTTATTGTATCCATTGCTTCCAATCCGGTCTCCTTAACATTGGGGAGACGGTCCATGTGCTGCATAACGCTTTAGAGAACATCTCTGGGACATACGCACTGATCAACCCACCGTCGAGAGGCCGAATATTTGAACTCCCTCTCCAATTCTGCCAAGGACATGCAGGTCCTGGGCCTCCTCCACCGACACTCACTTTCTGCCCAACGCCTGGAGGAAGAACGCCTCATTTATGATCTTGGTACACTTCAACCCCAGGGCATCAATGTAGACTTCACCAATTTTTCATTACCCCACAACCCCCACCTTCAATGTGTTCCACACTGCCAGCTCAGCACCATCCTCATGACCTGCCCGACATGCCAATCTTCCATCCCACCTATCTGCTCGACTCTCCTTTCCGAACTATCATCTTCATCCACACATCCATCCATCTTTTACACTCTCAGCTCCCTTCTCCCCAGCCCCACTCCACTCCCATTTAACTCTCCACCCCGGAGGCTCCCAGCCTCATTCCTGATAAAGGGCCCTTGCCTGAATTTTCCTGCTCCTCGCATGCTGCCCGATAGCTGTGCTTTTCCAGCACCACTCTAATCTTGACCGCAGCCGTCAATCAGTCGGGTGCTATTGTGAGTTGAGTGGCCAGACCTTCCCTCACTCTGCCCTCGGCTGGTCTTCATCGTCCACAGTGAATGGGGCAGTATCACAGATCAAAGATGATGGGGCTATTCTGTACATTTGGGCTCTACTCGCTCCCTCTGGAGATGCTGCAAATCTGTCCCAAATACCCTGCTTTTCCCAAAGCCCTAAATTTTTTTGCTTAAAAATTTAACATTCAAATCTTTTTTGAGAAAAACTGCTGAATCTGCACCCAGCTGCTGTTCACACTGGGCAAAATGCTCACAACTTACAGCGTAACATAATCTTCTCATTTTCACACCTGCATTATTTGCTAATTAACTGAGAGGAGTTAATACAAAATTTATAAATGTGAATAATTTATCTCTCTCTGAGAATTAAATATATTGGATTCAAATTTACACAGAATCGATAACACTGCTCAACCTTCTCAGCTCCAAGGACAATTACCTGAGTTTCTGTTTATAGACCTTCAGTCTGAAAAACAACCCTCATCCATTGCTGTCTGTATGCAAATTGACAAGCTCGCCCTGAGTCCCATGTGACTAATGATTACTCATTTGTCTACGATGCGGAATTTGGTCAAACGCTTTACTAAGTTGCAAATAAACAATGTAGTCCACTGTGCCCTCCTCAGGCGTCTTGTTTACCCCATCAAACAAAACGCACAAAAATTTGTGAGACATCCTCTTACAAAACCATGCTGACTATCCACAATCATTCCATGCCTCTCCAAATGCATGCAAATTCTATCCTTCAGAATCACCTCAAAGGACTTGCTCAACATCGAATCACAGATCTATAATTCCCAAGCTTTAATTTAGATCGCTTCTTAAACAAAAATAAAACACTTGCCACTTCGCAGTCATCAGGCACTTCACCCATAGTTATAAATTACACAAATATCTTTGCAAGGAGCCCTGCGATTTCTACCCTGATATCCCACAATGCATTCAGATGCATTATAGCATGTTCTGGAGATTTATCTACTTTTGTGTTTTCTCAGACTATATTTGGATTATCCTTGACCCAATTTTCCAAAGCAACCTGAAATCTTTACATTGCCTTCCTGATATCCCGAGACTAAAATAGTGGCATCACATTTGCAGAGAGACAATCTGATAGAACTGTCCCACAGTCCAGCAAAATTTAATGAATTATCACAAATGCATTTGCTATTTACCTCGCTACATCTTTTACAACCCTAGGATGCATTCCATCCGGGCCAGGAGACCTGTCTACCTTTAGGCTGGTAGCTTTCCCAACACTACTTCTTTCCAGATAATGATTGTTTCTGTGCAATCATCTGCCATTGTTTCCATAAGTCTGCAAAATTGAGATCAGGAGAGTCTAGAGACAGTGTGCTCCTGTCATAAGACAAAGTTGTTGGCTGTAGATTGTTTTCGCAAGTGTGTGGAAACTTAAGAATTATTATAAGGTAAGACGAGAAAGTCTTGAATAATATATTAGGACCATTGTTTTACTTTTACACAGATGGTGGATCGTATATGGAATGAATCTCCAGTGGAAGTGGTAGATGTGGGAGTTACAATGTTTAAATATATTTGGACAGGTGCATGAATCAGAAACGTTTGAGGGACTTTGACCAAACACAGGCGATTCGGACGGGTTTAGTTGAATTTATGGGCATTATGGAGTGGTTGGACCATCAGGTCTCACACATCTCCCAGTCACAGTCACAAACATTTCTATCGATGTCAGCACTTCTAGCCTCACAAACCTCCCTGTCACAGTTATCTCATCCAGCCTCACAACTCTCCCTGTCACTGTGACCTTATCGAGCCTCACGAGACTCCCTATCGCTGTACCACAACCAGCTTCACAAGCCTCTCTGTCACTGTCACCACATCAGGCCTCACAACTCTCCCAGAAACCTCTTTCAGCATCACATCTATCCCTAACAATGTAAACTTATGCAACCTCAAAATCCTTCCTACCATGTCACCTCATCAACACAAACCTCCATCTCACTGTAAATTCATCCAGACTCAGGACCCTCCCCATCACTCTCGTCTCATCCAATCTCACAAATGCATCTGTTACTGTCAGATCATCCACACACTCTCCCTGTCATTCTCATCTCCTCCAGTCTCACAAACGCATCTGTCTCTGTCACCTCATCCACACTAACGCCCTGTCACTGTCATCTCATCCAGCCTCACAGTCCACCCTGTCACTTTCATCTCATCCAGGCTGACTACCCTCCCTGTCACTCTCATCCCATCCTGCCTCATGCCCCTCTCTATCACTGTCATCTTATCGAGCCTCACAAACCACCCTGTTACTATCATTGCAGCCAACCTCATAAACCGGCTCTCAATGTCACACCAACCACCCAACCCACCCGATGACTGTCAAACGATCCAGACTCATGACATTCCCTATCACTGTCACCTGATTCAGCCTCATCACGCTCGTTGTCACTGTTATCTCATCCAGCCCCACAACTGTATCTGTCATTGTCATCTCATCCACATGAACTCCCTCTCACTGTCATCTCATCCAACCTAACAACACTCCCTGTCACTGTCATCTCACCTGCACAACCCTCTCTGTACTGTCATCTCATCCATCCTCACAAACGCCCTTATCACTGTTATCTGATCCAGCAACACTTCCGTATCTGTAACTGTCATCTCATCCACACAACCTGCCTGTCATTTTCATCTCAGCCAGACTCTTATCCCTCCCTATCACTATCATCTCACCCAGCCACACAACCCACCGTATTACTGTAACTTCATTCAATCTCACAACCTTCCCAGTCACTGACATCTCATTCAGCCTCACATCTCTCCATAGCACAGTCACCTCATTCTGCCTCACAATACTGCCCAATACTGTAATCTCATCCAACCTCATAGCCCTCCTTGTCACTGTCGGCTCATCCAGCCTCTCAAACCTTCCTGCCATTGTCACATCATCCAGACTCACATCCCACCTTCTCACTGTTACCTCATCCAGCCTCACAAAACTAACGATCACAGTTCCAAACCTTTCTATCGATGTCAGCTCATATATTCTCACAAACCTCCCTGCCACAGTTATCTCAACCAGCCTGATAACGTTCTCTGTCACTGTCACCACATCCAGCATCACGCCTCTCCCTGTCACTGTCACCATATCCAGCGTTACAAATTCCCATCAATGTAATCACATTCAGCCCCACTACTATCTCTGACACTCACCTCATGCAGTCTAAAAACCCAGCCTATCATTGTCAACTCATCCTGCCTCAAAGCCTTATTGGCGCTATCACCTCAAAACATAATCTTCCCTTTCACTGTCAGCTCATCCAGACTCAAGACCCTGCCCGTATCTTTCATCTCATCCAGCCTCACAACGGCATCTGTCACTTTCACCTTATCCACACTACCTTCCTGTGAAAATCGTCAAATTCAACCTCACACAACCTCCTCTCATTGCCATCTCATTCAGACTCACAACGTTCTTTGTCACTTTCGAGTCATCCACACAACCTTCCCTGTCACTATCACCTTAACCAGCCTCACAACCATCTCTATCACTGCCATCTCACCAGCCTCACAAACCTCTCTATCACTGCCATCTCATCTAGCCTCACAACCATCCCTGTCGCTGTCATCTCATTCAACCTGTCAATACACGCAGTCACTGCCATCTCATCCAGCGTCACAACACACTCTATCGCTGTCAGGTCATCCAGACTCAAAAAGCTCCCTATCACTTTCTTCTCATCCAGCCTCTCAACCCTCTCTGTCACTGACTTGTCATTCAGCCTCACAATCCGACGTCTCACTGTCATCACATCGAGCTTCAAAATATTTTCTGTGACCGTGACCGCATCCAGCCTCTCAACGCTCCCTGTCATTGTCAGAACCTCCTTATATCTGACCGATCTTTAAGCTCCTACAACCATCCCTCTCCGTGGAACCTCCACCAGACACCACAACCCTCTGTGTCTCGAGATTCCCCGACAGTTCTGTCTGTCTCTCTTCCCAGCTTCAGTCCCACCAACACTAATTTCATGACCCATGTTATCAGATCCCTACTACTGTGCCGATCTGTGCAACCTCTACTAGACCGCACAACTCTCTCACTTTTTCTGACTCACAGCAGTGATTTCAAACCTCCGCAATTCTTCAAACATCATCAGACTCTATGCCCCGCCCTATCATGTTCAGCCGCGACCATCCCCCGAATTTGTCTTGCCTGTGTACACCATCAAGTTGATATAAGCCTCTTCATTCCGTCGTGTTTTGCACCCCCGACCATCCTCTCCATCTCTGCGAATTCTACCTACAACTAATACTCTCCCTATTTGTGCAAATATGGCAAATTCACACACTAGCAAGCAAAAACGAAACAGAGTGCAGATTCCTTGTTTTCACACGGCGACCACTGTATCCATGGAATCGTTTTCCCTGTTTTCAGCTTCGAGAATTTACCGCAGACAAAACATACTAACCCCTTTATTGTGTTGCCCTTACAGAAATCGCTATCTGTGAAACCTCCTTCAACCCCAGATCCTCTAACGTGCTGAAACCTGACACTCAACATCGCAACCCTCTTTATTCCTTAACATTGTTCAGTCTCTAAAACCATCCCTATCAGTATAATTTCATCCAGTCCCTACAAAAATTCCCAACTTCTGTACCCTCTTTAAAATGCAAACAGCCTCCCTGTCTGTGTGAACTCCTTCAGTTACTATTGACCTCCCTATCGCCGAGAATATTTTGAAACCTCCATTTGTTTGTAAACAGCTACTTTCCCTAAATCCCATCCGATTTTTATCAGCGTTTGCCATCTCTAACAACCCTTTCTATGATTGTGACCTCCTTCAGTCTCAACAAGCCTCCCCATCACGTCACATCTTCCAGCATGCACAACGCTCACTCTCTCTGGAATATCTTCCAGAGAATAAAATCATATTTATCTCTAACATACTGCAGTCCATACCGCCCTCCCGAACTTGTAAAATTTTCCAATACATATCATTGTCCCTTTTGCGTGTGACATTCCCCAATCCATCATAACCTCCTTATTCCTGTAATATTTTCTAGACTTCGCCAACAATCCTATTCCTGTAGCATTCTCCAGAACATTATACAGTTCCTATCCATATAATCGCCCCCAGACACCACAGCTGTTGTTAAATGTACAACTTGCTATTTTCCTCCGAATGAGTAGGGTATGGAAACAATGTAACGCCAATAACGCTCCACAACCCGACATGCATCCATATCCCTGGAATCTAATCTCGGCCCTCTATCTCTGTAAAATCCCCCAAGAAAGAGAATTATTTCTCCCGTAAACATTCGCTAGAGCTTTTAACCATCCTTCTATCCGTCGCATCATCCACGCCCGAACACCTCGCAAAATCGATCATCTCTCTTCATTCTGCAAAGCCCCACTAACACTTAAACACTCCCTGTATTTGTAGCAAGGCACATGGAATGACATAATTTACTGAAGTGAGCACATATGGTCGAATTGTCATACAGGAGAAGTGACTGCACAACGACCATCGCGAATATTGAACAGCGAGTATTGAACAGTTGTCTGGATTTCAGTGGTATCAGCAAAAAAGCTAAACAAGGTCAAACTGTATTGAAGAATGGATGCGGTAACTGCTTTAGTCAGACAGCCAATTAATGTGGGAATCAAATTGTGGTGTAATTTTCCATTGAAGTGAGAAATAACACGGACATTACCCGTCGTCAGGAATTTCTTTATCGGCACCAAACAGTGATGGCATAATAAATATGGTAACATTTAGGAAATTGAATGTACTTTCTCCAAGGGTAGTACAGTAACTGTGTGTGACAGGAGTCTACATTCCGACTGGATAACTAATGTGCATCAGTTATGTAATGGATGGAATTCTGGATTACGTACGAGATGGCTTTCTGTAACAGCATGTCAAGGAGCCATCAAAAGAATGGACGATTGTAGATTAAGTGATGTGTAATGCGAATTATCTAATAATCGTACTGTAATGCATCTTTGTGGTCATCGAAGCAGAATGTTACAGATTTTTTGAGTTCAAAACAGTCCACGAGATGGAGTGGAATGAGACAATTTACCCATCGTGTATATTCCGCCATTTTAAGATTATGGCTGATGCGATAATTCCAAATTCTATTTTCCTAACTTTTTCAGGTAATCCTCGTTTACCTGATTATTTACACTCTGACCATCTTTTCTGTACATATCGTTCATGACCCAACCTTGACAGCCCTCTGCATTAAGGAATCCCACAGGTTCGCTCACCTCTGAGTGAATAAATTCCTCTTAATCTCCGTCTTGAAAGAGTGAGGCCTTGATAGGTTTCGATGCCGTCTGGTTACAGATCCTCACACAAAGAAAACTAAAGCAAGTGGCAAAGACCATTATTCAGGGTAAGGCGAAGGAATTTTCGAACATAGACTTTAGGAAGTTATCTTGTTTTGTTTTGTCCCACGTGCCATGAAATACATATTGGTTGATAATTTGGCTACGAAATTCTCTTGGTCATAGTAGACAGACAAATGCAAAGTGGTGCAGTTCTGTTTGGAAGTCTGTGGACAATGGTGTTTTGCAATGACTAGCACTGCGATTTATGTTTGTAATTCAAATCAGTGATGAAGATGAACATTTCAGTGGTCTGATTAGTAATTTTTCAGACTTCGTTTAGAAGGGCATGTTCTAATGAAGGTTAGTTGGGTCCATTGTGAATCGTGAGGAACGATGTTAAAGGAAGCAGCAGCATATCGTTACCAGGAACGCTGGGCAGAGAAATGGAAAATTGCATTTCATCGGTACAATTGTGAGACGATGCATTTTGAGAAGTCACATGTAAGAGAAAAGTACACTGCAATGATCAGACTCTTAGGAAAATTGATATGCGGGATCTTGAGTGCAAATCCATAGCTCCCTGAAACAAACACCAGACCAGGATGCACTGAAAAGAAGAAGTATGGCATACTTACCCTCATCAGTCTCAGGATTGAATACAGATGTTTGCATCCAATGTTGTAACCGAATAAAACTGCAGAACCGCTACGTTTGGAATGTTGTGTACAGTTCTCATTGGCAAACTGCAGGAAGGATGTGGAGGTTGTGGAAAGACGCAAAAGAGGTTTACCATCATATTACCTGCATGTTAACTGTAAGGGTATTTTGGACACAGCTTTACTTAATAGTCGGATTCTTAGGGGGGACCTGGTTCAGATTATACCATTAGGAGAGGTGCGGGTTGTATAGACAGCCAGAGTCTCTTTTTCGAAAGTGGAAATGTCAAATACGAGGGAGCTTTTGTTTAATGTGAGAGTGATAAATTTAAAATGAGATGAATGAGACAAGGTTTACTTGCACAGAGGGCAGAAGCTTATCAGCAGGCGGTAAGAGCGGATATGCGTAAATTTCTAAACTGGCATTTAGACAGAAATATGAGGAGGAAGAGAATGGAGGCCTATGGGTCACATATGATGGTATCAGTTTCGAATACTTTCAGGATGGCACAGTCACTTTGGGCTGAAGTTTTCTTTACTGTGTTGAACTGTTCTCTTTTCGAACTTTCTGCATCTATCCTGTCAAATCGCTCCAGAGTCTTGGATGTTTCATTCAATTTGTCTCTCATTCGTTTGAAATCCAATGGATTCCAGCTCAACCTTCTCAATCCAGTGTGATTAGATCATCCCTCCATTCTCATGTTCTGAGTGAGCCTTCTCTGCCCTGCTTCAAAAGCAAGACTATTTTTCTTTTTAGTTACTCAGATAGTTAATAATATTTTAGGTGAGGTGTGATTCATACCTTGCAACAAGAACAAGACCTTCCTATTTTTAGACTACATTCCCTTTGTAATAAGCATTTGGTCTGCTTTTCTATTTCTATGACTTGTTTTCCAGATTGAGACACAATGACTTCCAAAGCCCTTTGTACTGCCAGTCTGAACCCAAACCCCGTTAGCCTGACCATAAACCAGGGGAACATGCTGGAATGTAATCCGAAAGATATGATATTAAACAATGAGTGGGTCTTTATAAACAATGGGATGCACATAGTTTTGTAAAAAACAAATGGTTTTAAATCTGTTAGATTTTATATTTTGGAGTGGCCAAAAATGGCAGAATAGTTAAGTGTGGGGGACAAGAGTGTCGATATAGGTAATACCTGAAATTTCAGAAGCACTTTGACAAGTATCAAGAAGGGCTGAAGATCAGCTAAGGAGAGAATAAGGCTCCTTAAAGATTAATGGGCTATAAAATAGGAACACATTTGATGGGGGATATCCAAAACAAGTACTTTGCGTTAGGATTTACTGAGGAGAAAGCCATGGATAGTGTTGAACAGGAGGAAATAAAAGTTATGTCTTGAAAAGAGTTCACATTGGAGACCCAGAGGCGCTCGATGTCTTAAAATGTAAAAAGGTAAATAAAATCTTTGGACATGATGAGATGCATCCCAGGAACTTGTAAGAAGCTACGGTTGAAATTACAGGCCACTTCCCTGAGATTTGTTGTATCATCCACATCCACTGCAGACCAGTCTGATTGTTGGCAGGGGTAGGTACGTTGTTTGATGAGATTCTGAGAGACAGGATCATCATGCAATTGGAAAGGCACGTACTGACAGGCGATAGTCATCATGGTATTGTGCGTGGAAAATGATATCACAAGTAACTGGGTGATGTTTCGAGGTGTGAGTACGATGATAGATCAAGGCGAATCAGTAGACGTCGTCTACATGAATTTAACAAGGCCTTTGACGAGAGTCCGCATTTCATATTTTCTTATCAGCTTTCAGCACACAGGATCAGGGTCCATTCAACAATTGGATTCAAAATAGGTTCATAAGGTGTTGCTGCTCAAACTGCAGGCCTGTGACCAACCGTGTTCCACGGGTTTTCACTGTTGTACATCATTTTAAAAGTAATTTGGATGAAATTACAGGAGGCGTAGTTAGCAAGTTTGTGAATGATTTTGAAATTGGTGTTGAAATGGAGAGTGAAGAACGTTATCAAAGAACACAACAGAATGAACAGTATTACTGGGCAAGTGAGGTCAAGGAGTAGAGTAGAAACAATCCTGGTAATTGTAGACCAGTGAGCCTTACTTTACTTGTTGGTAATGTGTTGGAAACGGTTATAAGAGATAGGATTTTTAATCATCTCGAAAAGAATAATTTGACCAGGGATAGTCAGCACGGTTTTGTGTAGAATAAGTCGTGCCTCACACACTATATTTACTTCTTTGAGAAGGTAACCAAACTGGTAGATGAGGGTAGAATGCGGAGGAATGGGATTGTGGGAGATATAGCAGTTTGCATCAGTAATTGGCTTACTAAAAGAAGACAAAGGGTGTTGGTTGATGGGAAATGTACATCCTGGAGTCCAGTTACCAGTGGTGTACCGCAAGGGTCGGTGTTGGGTCCATTGCTGGTCGTCATTTTTAAAAACGACCTGGATGAGGGCCTAGAAGAGTGGGTTAGTAAATTTGCAGACGACACTAGGGTCGGTGGAGTTGTGGATAGTGACGAAGGACATTGTAGCTTACAGAGAGACACAGATAAGCTGCAGAGCTGGGCTGAGATGTGGCAAATGGAGTTTAACGAGGATAAGTGTAAGGTGATTCACTTTGGTCGGTGTAACTAGAATACAAATTACTGGGCTAATGGTAAGATTCTTGGTAGTGTAGATGAGCAGAGAGTTCTCGTTGTCCAGGTACACAGATCCTTGAAATTCGCCACCCAGGTTGACAGGGTTGTTAAGAAGGCATGCAGTGTTTTAACTTTTATTAATAGAGGGATCGAGTTCCGGAAGAATGAGGTTATGCTACAGCTGTACAAAACGATAGTGTGGCCGCACTTGGATTATTGTGTACAGTTCTGGTCACTGCATTATAAGAAGGATATGGAAGCTTTGGAAAAGGTGCAGATGAGATTTATTAGAATGTTGCATGGTATGGAGGAAAGAGCTTACAATGAAAGGCTGAGGGACTTGAAGCTGTTTTCGTTCGAGAGAAGAAGGTTGAGAGGTGACTTAATAGAGACATATAAGATAATCAGAGGGTTAGATAGGGTGGACAGGGAGAGCCTTCTTCCAAGAATGGTGACAGCGAGCACGAGCGGGAATAGCTTTAAATTGAGGGGTGATAGATATAGGACAGATGTCAGAGGTTTCTTTACTCAGAGAGTAGTAAGGGTATGGAATGCTTTGCCTGCAACAGTAGTAGATTCGCATACATTAAAGTCATTGTTGGACAAGCATATGGACGTACATGGAATAGTTTCCGGTAGATGGGTTTTGGATTGTTATGACAGGTCGGCGCAACATTACTGCGCTGTAATTTCTATGTTCTGTGTAAAATATTCTCTATTAGGGTCTTGGGGAGCATCGTGTGTCAAGATTGGTCTTATTGTAGGTTCGGTTTTACTTGCTGTCGCCTTCGTCTTTTGTTGTGCTTTACTTTTTATTAATTTTTTTCAGTTCTCGGCACTAGATGGCAACTTGTTGTCATTTCAGCTACTCCCAGATTTGGTTCCTATTCTGACGGATACCCACCGCTCTACTATTATGATGTGACAACTGCCACGGTGCAAGGATTATTTCCACGTGGGGACATCGATAATACTTCAGAAAAACGCGTGGGGCCTAGATTGTGAGGGTTCTTGGGTCTTTTTTCCTGGTCTCGTTACTGGAGAAAAGGTTTTTGGCTCAAGGGACCCAAGAACGGAGGAAAAACACGTAAAGCATCAGACTCCAAAAATTATTTAGTGCGTGTTGGAACCTGCGTTGTTTGTATAGGGCACAAGAAGGGCTGTGTTTAATGTCTTCCTTCTCTCGGCGAGAACAGTACGTCTCAAAGCGGGGAATATTGGAAAATAAAGAGCATGAAAGCATCAGAAGGCGAGTTGTTGCAGGGGATGAAGGATGTGATAAGAATAGTGGAATGCTCTGACATCAATTAGCAGTGTAAGGTTGAGGCTGAAAGGACACCATGGCGAGATTAGATAACACAGTTGGTAAAGTTAGTAATTAGTAATTAGTGCAGTCAGCTTGAGACAGAAGACTATTGTAATACATGGAGGAGCTAAATATCTAATGCTGGAATTTTAGTCTAGAATGGAAGATTGCTGTAGCAGAGGTGATAATAAATAAGCAATTTTAACGTTAGAATAACATTAAGTGGATTATCGGAAATTCTATTTTGTCACAACTAAAGAGTTAATGGGAACTAGCAACACTGGTTTATTGTGTAGCTGGAGTTAAGTATTTTCGATTAACTTGGTTGGTCATGCTGATAATCTAAGATAAACAGGATTAAAAAAAAAGATATGAAAAGAAACACGGACTCTGAGGTTCGTGGGCATTAGAGAATCTGCTTTCTGAATGTCACGGTTTTTTGTTTGCAAATAAAATACCAACTTCTTGAAGAACTCTCTGTCTCCTGGTGATTCTCCACAATTTCTCCACAACAGTTCTTCCTACAAATTCTCCTTCTCTGGTTTTGTTGTTTTCCACTGCATCTTGTAACAATTCTCTCTCGTGATGCCTTTCCGTGATTAACCCCTTCAATTCCTCCCTTCTCTTCTTCGGTTCAGCTTTCCTTTACTCGTCCTCAACCCATTTAATCTCTCCTCCTATTTCCACAGTTCCTTTTATAAAAGGACATTGCTTGGTGTTTTCTGTGTTAGAGTAAAGAGGCGGTTTGTCTACCTTCTGCAACTCTGGATACAAAGGAGACTTGTCTTCCTTACCTTTAGTTTCCACAGGCCGCTTCTGTTGTTCTTTTGCAGCTTGCATGCTCCGAAAAGACGCCTGTTATGCTCTTACCAGTTTTAGGTTTCGTCCCCCCGACTGAAATTTTTTATTATTTCTCCCCCCGACTGAATTTTTTTATTATTTCTAACTCCTGTTCCCTTTCCAGGCTTTACTTTTTTGAATCACCTTTGATTTATGATTTTTAATTAATCTACCCATTTCAGCATACATATTTATAGCTTCTTTTGGCCAATTGCTTTTTTCCCCATTTCTTGGAGATCATCACAATGTCATGTTTTGAGACTCGGAATATTTTACCCAATATTTCAACTATGCCTCATTTACTCATCCTGACATGCATTTTAGTGAAGCTAATCTATTGTCCCTATTCTCACATATCACTCCTCAATGTCTCACCAGTCTGGTAATGCAGTGCGAATTATTATTATTAGTATTCGCTAAATGCACAACTCATAATCATCCTTTATCGATCTTCAGTCCTAAACTTCCTTGGTTCTACCTAATTAATAACATGCAACCTGTCCTCGTTCGCTCTTCCCATATGGACCCCTACTCTTCTCGGACTTTACCCTCAGAACATGCGAGGACTTTTTCCTGCACTGTCCGTTCAACCCTCACCACCAGCGATGCGTTATACACAGTGATGTCCTTTGCCTTGCCTGTCCAGCCCCTTGTCACCTGTGAGGCGATATACATGGGGAATTTCTAACACCACGTGAAATTTAATTCCAGCCAACTTCTACTTTCCATTCCCACTAAACCCAATGCATAGTCATCTCGATCAATCCTCTGATTCTCCTCAAATCTCAATATATGATCAATCTTCTTGGACCGTTGGATTTGAGAGAACTACCACCAGTTTTCCTACATCCCTGCGTTCCTGAGGATCTCCATCACTCTGCAGAATTTTTCAGAATTAACAGTGAAACATTTACCTTTTTACCATTTATAGTGTCGGGCTTAGGAGTGTCCCGACCGATGGGGATGCGCCCTCAGGTCGCTGCCACTTTCGGGTCCGTTTCTTCCCGATCGTGCCAATGTCAATGTTGTCGTGGTTGAATGTGCCAATCAGAATAATCAGGAAACACAGATAATTCCTCAGGATGAAAATACTTTATTTGCAAACAGAATTTATGGTCATCAGAGAAGTTATCCCTGGAAGTCCACGAACAGCGAGAGTAATCTAATGCTTGTGTTTATCTAAAAGCCACGCCCTATCTCCATTACATTAGCATAATCAATCGCACTATGCCTACATTATATCTCTTAACCAGTCAGGCTCTGCCACAATTGTCTTTTGGATTACTGCAGATATGACTTGGTTATTTTGTTCACCTTTTTTCACCTCATAGGCCACAGTTACGCGAGGCTGACTCAAGCACACAAACCAGACCGAACACTTGAGCAACATCCAAGCAAGTATTACTTTGTAGTAATATACTCACATTTACCATCAGCAGAGGCGATGGGCAGAACAGCCTCCTAATGCTTCTCCATCTTGTGGTTCGAGGTTTTCTTCTGATGAGATTGGGAATTGTGTCCCCAATGACAGCAAAGGCGGCAGAAAACGCTAAACGGTGGCAATGTCAATCCTGGAGTATATAATTTCCTTGTTCTGCAGACATTTCATCAATTCACTCAGTAACTGTCAAAGAGCGATCTGTACTTTCCTCTGGAACTGCAACCTTGACATTTCCTCATGCAGACTGCTCCGCGAATGTTTCTCATCACCGCTGTGAAGCTGAGGGAAGACAAACAGAACGTTCTGGAAATGATCAGCAGGTCAGCAGCAATTTCAGCTCTGATGAAATATCATAAAGCTGAAACCTGAACTTTGTGTCTTTTTCTGCAGATGCGGCACGGTATGTTGTGTTTTCTGAGATTTTATTTTGAAGGAGCTTGCATTCCCAGCGTCTCCAGTCTCTTGTGTTTGACCGATACTCGGGGACGTCTGAAGACATTTTGAGATGAAAGCCGGGCAAGACGCTACGCAGGCATAGCGGAGGTGCAATGTGATCTTCACTGTATTCGGAAGACAAATGTTTTCAGAAAGCTTTTATTCAGTTTGACGACCTGTTTCTGGGATTCAAATATTGGGCGATTTTCAGGTTTGTCCACCATTGGATTTTACTGACACGATTTATATCTTTAGCCTTACTGTTAATGTGAAGATGGGTCGTGGGTCTGCAGTTTCCTCTCCTGCTGTTGAATAAAGTTCATTCTGTCTGTGAGAGGAAATGGATTGTTGTTTGTTCTAAACATTTCTTTTTTCAACCAACAGTCACCTGCTTTGCGAGGAGGAGGTGGATCTCCTGTTCGATTGAAATGTAAATGAAGCAGCAGCCCAGAAGGATACGGTTCTGTGTTTAAAGCCCATAACGAATAGTTTGTGTTTGGGCACACAACATCCCTGCAGCATTGTTTCAACAAAGACTTGACAGGAAAGCGTCATATATACCTGAAAGCTACTGACCAGTCAGTAGCCCCAGACAGCGAGCTCGAACATGATGAAAACCCCGAGTGGTACACTGTTGCCTAACACCATTATCATGTCACGGCTTGATCACAAAGACTCCAGACTTGCAGAGAGACACATTCTCATTCAACCGCAAGCCCTCAGCCAACGGAGCACTGCTGTGCAGGCTGAAGGGAAGTCATCGTACCACAATGAGAACATATTGCCAACAAAGGAGTTTGAAAAGCTGCGCACTTTCTTTCTCTCTTCTGTATGCGCTCTCTGGCTGTCTTCAATCCTCTTCTTCCTCTTTCCACTTGGTTATCATTCCCTTTGAGTTCGTCATGCTGGCCTTCTCCACGTCATTCTTTGAGCCTCGCTCTTCTCATGTTCTATCTTTCTCATTTATCCATCCTGCTCTGAACTGAGGTGATTGATTCCAGTCTGCCTGTCACAGGGAGGATGCGGGAAATATTCTTGACTCTCCCTCAGACACAACGAGACAGATAGAGATGATTTGGCTCTGCGTTGGGGGTATGGGACAGATTCCAACACAAATGTGCACAGACAACTTACAACAAAATTCTTACAAACGTAATGACAAACCAAGTGTCAAACTGTATTACTGCATTTGGGTCATTAGGACATTAATGTTCTTGTTCCAAACAAAACTGATTCACTTTTCCAGCTCCGTATGGATAGCACAATGAAGAATACATCCGATTGAAAAGTCACACGTTGTGGGTTCATATCTGGATTGTTTGTACTTCACAATTAATCTTTCTCATTGCCCTAAACCAGGGATGAGGCCAACATTCCGCATCTGCATGAACGACAATCCTTTCACTGTCTCACATCAATAAATGTCACTGGGAACATCAGAGTGAATCTCCCAGTGCTCTCAGAGGAGGGGAAGCTGAAATAGTCCCATATGCTGCTCATAGTCACCTTTCCATTTCCCAAACACACTGATCCAAGTACTGCCCTCCTGGGAACAGGAACGAAACAAACATCAAAATACAAACTCCAACTTTCTGTAACTTTACAAACACTTTGGGAAGCGGAATCAAAGGGGAATGAAGGGAGAACTTTGCGACTGAGCAGGGACTGCCAAGACAACTTCTTCTTCTATAAGACAAGGGGACAGTGATTCCGATGCTCTTGTAGAAATTAACTGCTCGGAGATATTGAAAGGATTCCTATCAGAACTGCTCTGTTTCTGCTGTTGTCATTATTAGGAACACTAAAGCCTGATTTCCTGATCGGGAATCGAAGCCAGACTGTGGCGGTGAAAGCGCCAAGTCCTAACCACCAGCAGCAAGGATACAGTTTTGCTTCAATGACTATTTCTTCTGATATAATTTCGTCAAACTGCCTCCAGGTCTCACACGTTCGCTCGCGCTCTCCCACCAGGCTCACTCGCTACATCCCGCTTGGTCTTGCTCGCTCTCTCTTAACAAGTCTCGCTCCTTCATTCACTCACTCCCACCGAGGCTGCCTCCTTCCCTCTATCCCGGTCTCACTCTTCTGCTTTCAATTTACCAGCCCGTCTTGGTCATGCTCTCCATCTTGGTCTCAGTCACTTGCTCGCACTCTCTCACCCAGTTTCGCTTGTACCCTCTGTTCCAGTATCACTATTTGTTCGCTGTCTCCCACTAAGGCTTGCTCAGTCCCTCTCTGCCGGTGTCACTCTCTCTATTCTGCAATCCCTCCAGGTCTCATTTGTTTGATTGCACTCTCCCTGTCAGGCTCAATCGCTCCCTCCGCCATGTCTCACGAGTTTGCTCGCTCTCTCCATCCATTGTTCCTCTGCACCTCCCAGTCTCAGTCTTTTTCTCGGTCTCTACCACGCAGGCTCGCTCGCTCCTGTAGAGAAGAAACATATAGAGACCTACCAGGAGACGCAGAGAGTTCTTAAAATAGTAGGTCTCTTATTTGCAAACAAAAATCCTTGACACTGTGAAAGCAGATTCACGACTGCCCATGAAGCTCAGGATGCATGGATCTTTAATTTTTTTATCATGTTTTTGTTAGCTTGTCAGCATGTGGGCGGCAGGGTGACACAGTTATTCGCACTGCTGCCTCACAGCGCCAGAGACCCGGGTTTAATTCCCGGCTCAGGCGACTGATTGTGTGGAGTTTGCACATTCTCCCCGTGACTTCTTGGGTTTCCTCCAGGTGCTCCGGTTTCCTCCCACAGTCCAAAAATGTGCAGGTTAGGTGAATTGGCCATGCTAAATTGCCCGTAGTGTGAGGTGAAGGGGTAAATGTAGGGGACTGGGTCTGGGTTGGTTGTGCTTCTGCGGGTCGGTGTGGACTTGTTGGGCAAAAGGGCCTGTTTCCACACTGAAAGTAATCAAATCTGAAAAATAATGTCCAACTATATTAATCAAAGTACCTCATTCTAGCTACACAACAAAACAGTGATTTTAGTTCCCATTATCTCTTTGTTGGACATTCTACTTAATGTTATTCTAATGTCACGGTTAGATATGTATTGCTAACAGTGCTACAGTGGTTTTCAATTCCAGACTAACCTGTCATGATAGATATTTAGCTCTCCCATCTATTACAATAGTCTCCTGTCTCAAGCTAACTCTACTAACTATAAAGTAGATATTTTAATGTCATGTCCCAAATATTTATTGTCCCAAATCCTGTCAAAATAATACTTAACAAAAAAAACCTGCTTTATGATCTTTCATCCTTAACCATGCTCCACTATGTTTCTCCCATCCTGCCTTCCACAGTAGACCGATTACCAGTGGTCTTCATGCTTTAACAATTCCCAAGCTTTCGTGTTCATTATTTTCCATATTCCCCCCTTTGAGACCAACTGGTCTCACCCCGAGAAAGAAGACAATAAGCTCAGCCTCTCTTGTTTCTAATGCAAAAAAAAAATACGTCGCAACACGTACTAAATAATTTTCGAAGTTTGAAACTTAAAGGATTCTTCCTCCATTCCTGTGGTCCCTTGGGGCAAAAACATGTCCTCCAATAACCAGAACAGGAAGAAAGACTCAAGATCCCTTACAATCTAGGACCCGTGCATTCTTTTGAAATATCATCGACATCCTCACGTGAACATATTCCTTGCAGTGTGGCGGTGGTTAGATCACAATAATGGAGCGGTGATGTTCCATCAGAGAAGCAAGCACTTCCTGGAGTAGCTGAAATGACCACAAGTTGCCGTCTGGTGACGCAAACTAAAAAGGGCTTAATAAAAGGTAAAGCACAACAAAGAATCAAGACAACAACAAGCAAAGCCGCAGCTACAATAAGACCAATCCTGACAAACCATGCTCCCCAAGACTAATTTATTATTTAGCCGCTCAAAAACCTGATGACCAAGCCCCACATCGTCTTTTACCCCCCGGCTTAGATTCTTTTTTTACCATTGCTTTAGTAAAAGCTCCCGCTGGGCGAATGTTGTTGGGTATAAAGGTGCAGCGATGTTCCCCACACATCACACAAACTCCGCCTTTGTCTGCCAGTATCCAATCTAAGGCCTGTCTGCTTTGCCATATCATTTTGGTCGTAGTTTCCAATTGTTCTCCCAAGACCACAACTGCATAATCAGTATAATTGATAAATCTCTGCTGTTTGTAATAAATGTAGTTAATCCAGTCAGTATTCTTGCTAACCCCTATCACAGGGATGAGAGCTTTCGAGCCCGGGGCAATCTCATTCCGGGCCTTAAACTCATTAGAAATACCTCTTGGTTTCGTTTGCTATCAATTGGAGTCGTCGAATCAGTAACATACTATCGCTTAGTTTGGCGCAAAGCTGACTGTGATGTAGCATCAAACTGCGCGTGTGCAGATATAATGACCTCGTGTAGGAGCATTACACGGGCACAGTTGCCACTCCAGTCAGCAGGCAGCGTCGGGTGCAACCCTCCTTTCTTACCAAACAGCCACCAAGTATCTGCCAGTGGGACTTGTTGAGAATTTAAAACAGCCCCAAATGTGGTGCCCATCTCTAATTCAATCGGATTCTCGCAAATACCCTTAAAATACCCATTTCGTTTCAAGCATTCAAAACTCAACTGTAACCTGATAGTAACCATAAGGAACGTGTAATTCGTCTTACTGGTGGACACACCATCGTTGGAGTTGCTGCCTGCCCACATCATCCTTCTGATAGAACGTAGAGGCCTCAAGTAGGAGACACCAAAACGGGCAATAGGATTGCCTCTAAGTTGATGAATCATCGAGGTTTAGGGCTCGGCGAGAGTGCTGCAAACGCCATTGAGTACAGGTGCTCGAGTTATACGAGATAGGGACAATATAGTGTGAAGGGGTTGCCTTTGTACACAAGAAACAATCCTGTCTAGCCATCATTATGGCCGTATCGTTTGCCCATTGATACAAGTGATTGTCACTGGTGCGTACCCATGTTAGGGTAGCAAGGTCTGCACTGCTAATACGTCTTTGCGTCCCAGCATAAGTGACCCTGGCATTACCAGTCCTGGTCTGCCAAATTAATGGTCTCTAATCTGAGTATGCACGCCTGGCATCAGAGTGGGGGTTATCATGTCTTCCCCATCCTCGCTGCCAGGAGAACTGAGCTTCACATCTCCATTACAATCATTTCTAGAATGATCAGTATCCCCACGAACTTGACCTGTACCTTGTTCGGAACCCTACTGAGGAGTACTAGCCTCCAGTTTTCCCTGCCCGTGTCCAAGTACCTCGGCGTCAGCTCCACCTACCTCAGTGTTAAAGTCAGTATGTGCTTGTGGGAGAGCTTCAGTCCAATGATAAAGGTTGTATCATATGTGTACTCCTTCCACCTCGATGGCAGTAGGTGATGCCTCAGTCTCTACGAAAGGTCTCTACCTTTGCTCTGCTCATTCCAGCGTCTTTGTAAACCCGCACGTATACCCAATCCCTACGTTTATTTAGTCCTTTCTCGCTGACAGGTTCCGATTCCCTTTGTGTCAGCTGCTGGTGGATAGTCTCATGTGTCAGTTAGCTGCTGCATTTCTTGCTTTAATTCCAAGCTCAACCGCTCCAATTCGGCCCTTCGTATGGGCCTCTCCGCCTGGGCACTCGAATAGGTCCACATGTGAGCATCTCATGCAGTATTACGTTGGTCATGCGATTAGTCAGCATGAAATATCTCATTAGCGCCAAATTAAGTTTGCTGTTTGTGCAGATCATGTTTAATTTTGTTTTCATTGCCCCATTAATCCTTTCCACCATACCCTTTGACGAGGGATAACACACACACCCAAACCTGTGGTTGATTCTCAAAGACTGCAGCACTAAATTAACTACTTTCTGAATGAAGGCAGACCCAATGACTAATCTAACTTCCGACGGTTTACCAAACTTTCGGATAACTTCATTCGTCAGAAATATCTCTACTGTCCCAGCTCGTGCTTTCAACCTTATTTCTACTCAGTTAGCTGATTTCACACTCCCCACATCTGTATCATGTTGTGACCACAATGTGGTTGATAATGCATCCAGTTGCTCATTACCATATTGATCACCTTCCTCCACTATCACTGGCATGCTCCGCTGGGGTGTTACCTTGACTTCCTTCCAGATTCCCTGTCAAGGTTCTGCATCTAGGGTTCTAATATAGCTCCAATCCCTAGATTCCAAAACCCTTTCGTGAGGATATGCCCTTCGTGAGGTTTCTACATGCCTCGCCATATGTCAGAAGTCTTTAGATTGATATCCTTTATTTACCAGTAACATTACATGTGGTGCAGCAGCTGGTAATCTATACCACTTTTCCTGGAACGCATTTCTATCTATTTGCAGGATCACTCCCTGGCTCCCCTAATACTATTGCTTCACTTCTCAAGTGTTGCGGAGCAGTGACTTCTGTTGCCACTGCTTCTCCAATACCTCATACTGAGTCTCATCAAATATCACTCTACAGTACGGCTCACACTTAGGTTATCTTGCTATAGTTAACATCGTAAACACTTCTGCTTCCCACGTCGGCCGAATGTCTTGAATATCACTTGCTACATCCCCTGTCAAATAAACATTAACATCTTTAACTTCTTGCACCACTAATTGTGAATTGGCCTTTTTTATGACCAAGCCCTGCTGTGTGCAGTCCAATCTTATGTCTAACTGTACTAAAGCATCCCTATCTAACAAGTTAATTGGCGTCTCTTTAGACACTTATATTGGCAGATCTGTCTCCCTAACTTCCATTTCTAATCTTACTGGGGCTGTAATTCGTGTTATCTGTGATTTCCCTGCGATCCTACAGTTTTAACAAATTTACATGACGCAGGAAGTTGAGAGGCATACCGCGGCTGTTAACAAGCGTATGTAGCTCCAGTATCCATCACCGGTGACTGCCGCCCGACTATATTAACTTGTATTACTGATTTTTGAACAGCATCCCATGCTATACAGGGTCGTGCCCCTTCCCACCCAGGTTCTCAGGCCATCCCTAACACATCCCATACGGGTAAGCAGCTCCTGCTGGGCCGGTAGATGTCTGGGAATTGACCACTGGGGATTCCCGCAGTCTAGGCCCGCTGTAGGGCAGAGAGGGCCCGGTCCAATAAGGGCAATTCCATGAAAAGTGGCCTGGTTGCTGGATAACCCCGGGAATTACAGGCCAGTTAGTCTTACTTCGGTGGTAGGAAAAGTAATGGAAAGTGTACTGAGGGATAGGATTTATGAGTATCTGGAAAGACACTGCTTGATTAGGGACAGCCAGAACGGATTTGTGAAGGGTAGGTCTTGCCTTACAAGTCTCATTGAATTCTTTGAGGAGGTGACCAAGCATGTGGGTGAGGGGAGAGCAGTGGATGTAGTATACATGGATTTTAGTCAGGCATTTGATAAGGTTCCCCATGGTAGGCTTATGCGGAAAGTCAGGAGGCATGGGATAGAGGGAAACTTGGCCAATTGGATAGAAAACTGGCTAACCGGTCGAAGTCAGAGAGTGGTGGTAGATGGTAAATATTCAGCCTTGAGCCCAGTTATAAGTGGAGTTCCGCAGGGATCAGTTCTGGGTCCTCTGCAGTTTGTAATTTTTATTAATGACTTGGATGAGGTAGTCGAAGGGTGGGTCAGTTAATTTGCAGATGATACGAAGATTGGTGGAGTTGTGGATAGTGAGGAGGGCTGTTGTCAGCTGCAAAGGAACTTAGATATGATGCAGAGCTGGGCTGAGGAGTGGCAGAAGGAGTTCAACCCTTCCAAGTGCGAGGTTGTCCATTTTGGAAAGACAAATAAGAATGCGGAATACAGGGTTAACGGTAGGGTTCTTAGTGAGGTGGAGGAACAGAGGGATCTTGCGGTCTATGTTCATAGATCTTTGAAAGTTGCCACTCAGGTGGATAGAGCTTGTAAGAAGGCCTATGGTGTATTAGCGTCCATTAGCAGAGGGATTGAATTCAAGAGTCGTGAAGTGATGGTGCAACTGTACAGGACTTTGGTTAGGCCACATTTGGAGTACTGTGTGCAGTTCTGGTCGCCTCACTTTAGGAAAGATGTGGAAGCTTTGGAGAGGGTGCAGAGAAGATTTACCAGTACGTTGCCTGGAATGGAGAATAGGTCGTACGAGGATAGGTTGAGAGTGCTCGGCCTTTTCTCGTTGGAACGGCGAAGGATGAGGGGTGACTTGATAGAGGTTTATGAGATGATCAGAGGAATACATAGAGTAGACAGTCAGAAACTTTTTCCCCGGGTACAACAGAGTAATTTTAAGGTGAAGGGTGGAAGATATAGGGGAGATGTCAGGGGTGGGTTCTTTACCCAGAGAGCGGTGGGGGCATGGAATGCGCTGCCTGTGGGAGTGGAAGAGTCAGAATCTTTGGTGTCCTTTAAGTGGCAATTGGATAGGTACATGGATGGGTGCTGAAGCTAGGACAAATGTTCGGCACAACTTCGTGGGCCGAAGGGCCTGTTCTGTGCTGTATTGTTCTATGTTCTATGTTCTATGTTAACCCTTGGGGACTGCAGTTCTGTTTAAGCTGTTGTTTAAATCCGCCCCGGCCCCGAATATGTAACCTGCTGGAAAGCTTCTCTAAATACCTCCATTGCTGGAATGGGACTTTCTGCCGCCCGTCTGGCTATGGGATAGGATCCCACCTTGCGCCGACAGTTGGTTCACGCCAGTGTCGATTACTGTGTCGGTTTGTACTGGAAACACCATTCTCGCCTTCTCTTTTTCTATCTTTTTAAGCTCTTCGAGCTGCATTTGCGCCAGTTTCCTTTGGACCTCCTTCTGCTGTTCAGTTTCTCTTTGTCTTTTTGAAGCCTTTCAACAGCATGATCTACATGATCTGTAAGTGCCTGGTGGATCATTGATGATGTCAGACGCACCATCCCCTCCGGTCCTGACCTGACTTGAGAGGGCTTTACCCCAATGATGGAATTTCAGAACGTTGTGGTCAGCAACTGTTGTCTCTATGCCTTGTTCCGTTTCCAGTCTCCACTTCCTTAACTGTTTCTCCCTTTCGGCAGCCGGGTTTTCACTTTCTCCCAGTGGATCCACTCTCAGAGCCTGGGGGTCCATTTTGGGAGGATAACAGTCTCTTAAGGCCTGCCATACGTTCTGTATCACTCGATCAAACCCGACTCCATCAATCATTGGATTGTCTGCCGCACTTTTCTAACGGGCTTGGACCATTATTTCTTTTAATTTCGGGAGTCCTTCCAAACTCGGCAGCAGTGCCTTCAAGTCTCCTATAGCTAGAAATCACCCTGTGCTTTCATCTTCAAAATCCCTCATCCACTTTCCCGCTCCCTCGTGTAAAATGGGCAGCGCATTCTTCATCTCTTCCAGATCATGAGTTCCCCAAGGAATGTATTTTGGCTTTCTCCCCTCTTTAAAAATGAGCGGTAGCAGCCTCCACTGTTGGCACTTTTTCGCTTTATTGACAGTACTTCTCATTTCCCCCCCACCCCCATCCCCGGCCTCTGAATCAGATGCTATTTCTAATTAACCCAAATTTTTGGTACTGTGGCGTTTTTCGTTTCTTGTCTCTCATCATGCTTTTGCTTGCTGTCCTTCACTTTCATTGCTTTTCTTTTCAGCTCTTCTTTCACATCGCCATGAGTATTTTTCAATTGGCTTTTGTTCCCTTAGCCCACGCCGCACACAAATCCAATGCTTCAGCTTTTCTTGCTCTCGTCGTATAGCTTCTATTTGCTCCTGCCTGTCCCTTTTCTCTCTTTCTCTTCTTTCCCTCAGTTTATTTTTGTCTTCCGCATTTTCATCCCATTCTAACTGTCTCTCTATTTCTACTGTTCCCTTTATTACTGGACACTGCTTTAATGTCTTTTCGTTCGATTAGGGATGAGGCCTATTCAACCCCTCCACATCGGGGTATAGAGAGGGGGAGCTGATTTCTGCTTTCCTGTTTCCCGTAACTGCTCAGCTTGTTCTTTTGCAGCTTTCCTCGTCACCACAGGTGTCTGACAAGCTACCTTCAGTTCCTCACTCTCTTTACTGAAACGTTTCAGTATTTCCACCTCCTGATCCCTTTTTTGGTTTCTATTTTTACCCACTCAGGTGCATTTGTTCTGTCGCTCTCTCCCACCTTGACTTGCTCGCTCTTTGCCGCCCATTCTTGCTCGTTCGCTAGCTGTCTGCCAATCAGGCTCACTCACTCCCCTCCCTCCAGTTTCGTTTTTCCTCTCGCTTTCTCCAAACCCACGCTCGCTCGCTTCAACCCTCCCATTCACACTCGTTCGCTTGCTCTGTCCCATGTAAGCTCATTTCTCCATCCATCTTGGTCTCACTTAATTTTTCTCTCTTTCCCAATCTGGCTCAATTACTCCCTCCCTCCATGTCTTTCTCAGTCGCTCGATCTCTCCCACCAAGTTTTGCTCGCTCCTTCTCTTCTGATGTCACTGTTGACTTGCATTCTCCCACCCAGGCTCACTCCCGAGCTTACATCCGGTCTCAATAATTTTGTTGCTCTCTCCCACCCAGACTCACTCCCTACCTCACATCCGGTCTCAATCATTTTGTTGCTCTCTCCCAACCAGACTCACTCCCTACCTCACATCCGGTCTCAATAATTTTGTTGTTCTCTCCCACCCAGACTCACTTCCTGCTTCATATCCGGTCTCAGTCATTTTCTTGCTCTCTCCCACCCACACTCACTCAAGCCCTCACTTCCCGATATCACTCGTTCTATCCCTCACTCCCACATGGTTTCACTCACTCGCTCCCTCCTGGTGTCATTGGTTCACTCGCTATCTCTCCTCCCGATGGCTCGTACCCTCCCTCCTATGCTCAGTCATTCGCTCGTACTCTCCTGCAAAAGCTCGCTCGCATCCTCCCTACCAGTCTCTCTCTTTTACTCGCTCCCTCCCAACCGGACTCGTTCCATCACAGTGCCACTCGGTCACTCGCCTGCTCCCACCCTGTGTTCGTGGCTTCCTCCCTCCTATTATCACTCGTTCACTTGCTGTCTCTCACGTAAGCTCGCTCACTCGCTCCCTCATGGTCACTTTCGTTCACTCGTTCTCTCCCAACAAGGCTCACTCGCTGCCATTCTGCCGGTCTCAGTTCTCCACGCGTCCCCTCCCTCCTGATCTCACTCATTTGCAGACTCTCTCCCAATCAGGCCTGCTCGCTCCAGCCCTCCAGGTCTCGCTCACTCGCTTGTCTCTCCAACACTGGCACAATTGCTCTCTTCCTCCCTGTCGCATACGTTCGCTCGAAGTCTTCCACTCAGGCTCGCTCGCTCACTGCTCCCTGCCAATCTCAGTCATTCGCTCGTGGTGTCATGCCCAGTTTCGCTCTCTCTCCTCTATCAGATAATCACGCCCTCCTTCCAAAGCTCACTTGCTCGCTCACTCCTTCTCTCGCACTCTCAACCATTCTCCCATTCCCTTCCCTCCTGTCTCACTCATTTGCTCATTCACTCCCAAACCGGATCGATTGCTCCCTCCCTCCAGATCTCACTCGTCTGCATACCCTCTCCTGCACAGCCAAGCTGCTTCCTCCCTCCAGGTCTCGCTCGTTTGCACGCTTGGTACCATCCAAACTGACTCATCCTCTCCCGCCTGGTATCGCTCGCTCTCTCCCACCAAGGATTGCTTCCTCTCTCTTCGTCTCACGCTTTCACTCGCTCCCTCCAACGCATGCTCACTCATTCCATTCCACTAGTCTCGCTCGTTTGCTCGCTCTGCCCCAGAAAGTCTCGCTTCGTCCCTCCTCATCTCTCTCGGTCACTCGCTCTCTCTCACCCAGGATTGCTGATTTCCTGTCTCATTGTCTCATTAATTCGCTTGCTCTCTCCCACCCAGGATAGCTTGCTTCCTCCTTCCAGATCTCATTAGTTCGCACGCTCGGTCACACCCAGTCTCACTCGCCCCCTCCCACCTGGTCTCACTCGCTTTCTCTCACCAAGGATCGCTTCCTCCTTCTCGATCTTATTCTTGACACATCGACTTGCTTGCTCCTTACTTTCCGGTCTCCCTCGTTCGCTAGCTCTCTCCCATCCAGGATCGCCCATTACCTCCCTCCCTGTCTCAATGATTTGCTCATTCTCTCCCAAGCCAGCCTCACTTACAGCCTTCATCCCAGTCTCACTTGTTCACTTGCTATCCCCCACTCAGGCTTACTTGCTTCATGCCTCCCAGTCTCTCTTTTTCGCACGGTCACTCCCACCCCGTGCCACACCATGACTTGCTGTCTCCCATCCAGTCTCAGTCGTTCGCTCCCATTCTCCCAGCAAGGCTTGCATGGTTCCTCCCTCCTGGTCGCATATGCTCCACCCAGCTCTCCCACCAAGGCCAGCCTGCTCCTAACTTTCAGGCCTCAATTGTTTGATCGATCTCTCCCATCTAGGCCCTTTTGCTCCATGCACACTCCAGCCCTCCATGTCTCGCTTATTCACTCGCACTCTTCCATCCAGATTCACTTACTCTCTCCTCTCATGTCTTGCTCTTTCACTCTCAATTTCCCACCCAGAATTCCATACTACCTCCATCACGGTCGAACTTGTTCACTCACTCTCTCCCACCAAGGCTCACTTGCTCCCTCCCGCCCGGTCCCACGCATCACTCGTGCTCTCCAAACCAGGCTCGGTCTATCCCTCCCCCGGGCACACTTGCTCCCTCGCTTGCTCCCTCCTTCCAGATATAACTCGTTCGCACTCTCTTTCGCAGTCAGGCCACTCACCCCGTTCCTCACAGTGCCACTTGGTTGCTTGCTCTCTCCCACGCAGGATTGCTCGATCCCTCTCTCCACATATCATTAATTCACTTACTCAGTCCCATGCAGGGTCGGTCCGAACCTACCGCCCTGTCACGCTCGTTCAGTGTCTTACTCCCTCCTTCCTGAGGTCACTCATCCAGTACACTCTCCCTCCCAGCCTCCCCCAGTCTATCCCTTCAGATCTCACTGATTTGATCACTCTCTCCCACCCAGGCTCACTCACTCCCTTATGCCTGATCTCGCTCACTCTATTGAACCAAGGCTCACTCCTTCCCTCATCGTCTCGCTCTTTCACTGCCTCCCTCCCACCCAGGCTGCCTTGTTCATTCCATCCTGGTCTTAGTCTTTTGCTTGCTCACTTCCGCCCATCTAAGTCACGTCCTTCTTCCTGATCTTACTTGCTTGCTCGCTCTCTCTCTCACCCAGGCTCTGCTTGCTCCCGCCAGCCCGGTCTCACTCGTTCACGTGTTGGCTCCCACCCCATCTTGCTCGATGCCTTCATCCCAGTCTCACTCGTTCGCTTGCTCTCTCCCATCCAGAATGAGTCACACTCTCACTCACCGGTGCAATTATTCACTCATTCTCTCACACTCAGAATGGCTCGCACCCACCCTCCTGGGATCACTCGTTCCCTCGCTCTCTCCCACTCACAGATTCTTTTCTCTCCCCACACACTCTCTTACACGCACACACTTTCTCTACCCCCTCTCACTTTGCCCCGCTCAGACTCTCCACACACACACACACTATCTCTCTCCCCTCTCCCACCCACTCTCTCTGACCACACCACTCTCTTTCTGTCTGTCTTGCCACTCTGTCTGCCCCAATCACTCTCTCCCATCCACCCTCTCTCTATCTCACACCTTCTCTCTCTCATCCCTGCAATCTCTCTTCCAATCTTTCTCTCACACATACTCTGTCACTTCCCCATTCTTCTATGCACTGTGCCCCCTCTGCCCTCACTTCCTATCTCGCCCACCAAACCGCTCTCTCACAACCTCACTCTCTCCCTCCCCATTCTCGCTCTTCATCCTACTGCTTATTCTTTCTTCCCTCTCTCCCAACTCACACGCTCTCGCCCTCCCCAACTTGCTGTCTCTCCTCCCACTTTATCTGACTCTGTCGCCTCTCTCTACCCAATCTCTCTCCAAATACATTCCCCCTTTCTACCCCATCCCCCACTCTCCTCCCCCTTTGACTTTCCGTTCTGAACTCTCGCCCTCTCCTCCCCTCCCTCTCTCTATTCAACACCCGTCAGTCCCCTCCCTCTCTCCCACCTCTCCCTCTCGTCAACCTCTCCCTCTCTCCGCCCGTCTCACCCTCCGCCCTTTCTCTCACCACTCTTTCCGTCTTTTCTCCTCTCTCATCTCTCTCTCCCTCCCCTCTTCTCTCTCTCTTCTGTCTCACTCCCTCCTCTCTTCCCCCTCTGTCACTCCTCTCTCACACCTCTCTCTCCCCAGTCCTCCCTCTCTATATTCTCCTTTCGCTCTCCCATCCCTCCTCTCTCTCTCCTCCCCATCCGTCGCCCTCTCTCCCACTCCCACTCTCTCTACCCATCCCTCTCTCAGTCACCATTCCCTCCCTCTTCGTCTCTCCCATCTCACTCTCTCTATCTCCCCCTTCCCAATCTCTGTCGCACCCTTCCAACTCCCTTCATGTCTCTTCGGTTGAATCTCTCCCTGTCTCGCACACAAATTCCCTCGCTCTCTGTCTGAACCATTTGTGTCTTCGCCCCAATCCCACCTACTGTTTGATCGTCTCCCTCCTTCCGTCTGAATCTCTCTCCCTCCGTCAACCTGTGTCTGCCTCTTTTTCTCTCCCCATCTCCATCCCTCCCTCCCCCTCTGTCTGATTCCACCTCTGTCTTTCGCCCTGTTTCACTCTTTGCCCCTCCCTCTGAGTCTGTCTCTACGTCTCTCCCTGTCTGAGTTTGTCTCTCCTTCTCTGCATCTCCCGCTGACTCTGTCTATCTCTCACTGCCTTCCCCCTCTCTCACTCACTCTCCCGTTGACTGAATCTCTCTGGGTTCATACCTCTCCATCTGAATCGCTCTCTCGTCCTCATCCTTCAGTCTCCATCTGACAAAGACACGGGAGAGATTTTGGACAGGCTATGGAAGGCGGGGTGAGAGATAGAGGGCAGAGAGATAGGGGCGGGGTGGGAGTTCGAAGAAATTGGGGGAGGAATAGAAAGTCGGGAAAGAGACAAAAACGGCAGGTGAGTGAGAAAGAATGGGAGTGAGGGAGATGAGTGAAGGCGGGTGACGAAACCGGGGGTTGTGTCTGAGAGAGAGAAAGGCGGGGGCTGAATAGACCGAGTGAAATGGAGGAGCTATAGAAAGAGAGAGTGTGCAGAGGGAGACAGAGAAAGTAAAATTAGGAGGAAGAGTGGAGGAGAGGAAATCTGGACAGAGGGTGTGTGGGTAAAATGGAGAGTGAAGGATTCGGATAGAGAGACATGCAGTTGAGTGGAGATTGGGGAATGGTGTAGAGAGATGAAATGTGCCGAAGATGTGTCAGAGTAGGGGACCGAGAGGTGAAATCAAGTACTGAGGCAGGTGCCCTCCCCTTCCCTGAAGACCTGGGGCTGAGTCTGTCTTTCTCCAGCTCAGCTTCTTCAACACAAAGAAACACAACAATATCTTTCACAATGCTGCTCGGCAGTTTTAAATGAACAATTTTATTGCTTACAAATGGAAGTCATCGATACAATCAGTGGGATGGTGCATTTTCTCATTGGGCCCAAAGTCGAGAGAAACATTGAAATATGTCACTGTAACCACCCTATGGGACAAGGTTGGACAAGCCAGCGCTACTCTCAGTTTGTTATCATAGCGACAGGCTGTTTCCTCGCTGAAACATTGAGCTGAAATGGGAAAATTCCGGATGGATTTTTTTTAATGAGTGAATTTGAATGATTGATGAATTTGGGTGAAGGGATATTTCAGCACATTCTTCAGATGCTGTCAGAAAGTTGTTTGGGTCACGGCATAAATAGTGGTGTTTGTGCAGCAATTGAGAAGCTGCAGCATGAAGCCCAAATCCTGCACAAAGGAATCCAGAGAAACAGGGGTATCAACAATCCAATATATCCGGTACCATAAAGAATACAACATTAACGTTGACCATAAAAGGATGAAGTTACCCGAGATCACAAACAGTAAAATGATGCATTTCTTTCGATTTCTCATTTCTGTGTCAGACTGAGAGTCCCCAGTCGTGTGAACCCGGAATCTCCTGCGGGCCCTGCTGGTCACTACAATGTGTCTGACGGTGAAAACATTAAGCAGCAGAATCAGGACAAATGGGAGAGCCGGATTTAGAACGTGGTTGAGGAACTCAATTGTGACCCAGACACTGAAGTAACGAACAGCAAACGTTGCATCACAAAACCAGTGCTCGTTGCACAACACGTACCGAGCTTTGAGCATAAAATACCAGAAAATGTTCTTTAAACAGCTCAGCATAGTCACTGCTCCCAGAACCACAGCCGCTGTTTTCTCACTGCAATATTTACTTTTCAGCTTCTGACAACAAATGGCCACAAACCGATCAAAGGTGAAAGTGACGGTGAACCAGACAGAACAGTCAGTGGCTGCATAAAGCAGGACGGCGTGAATATTACACACAGGGACGGAGTCCCTCAGGAAATAAAACTGGTCTTGATAAACAATGGCAATGTGTCTCAATATCAGGTCAAAGAAAATGACCAATAGATCCGCCACTGCCATAGCCCATACGTAACGACTGACACATGGAGACAATCCACAATCTTTATAAAGCAGGACGTAGATGGTTTCCATGTTAACTGCGAGGAAGGAAAACACACACATTAAACATCAGCCTGAAGGTAAACTGATCAGTTTGATTCAGGACCCACTGAGATTTTCAAATGTGTCTCTGTATTCAGAGATTCGTTAAAATAATTGGCGCTTAAAGGACAAATGGGAAGTTCTGACTTAATGATACAAGAAAGCCTCCCTCCCCAAACACACAGAGACACTTCAATAAGAACAGATGGCTGACAGAACATTCCCACACACTCGATCACTCGAAAGCAAACACATGTCACTTCTTTGCAGTTCCTAATACGGAAGGTGAAAACGTTGCTGTCCTGAAAGATTCCCCCCAGTTTCTTAAAGACCAACGGAAGTTGTAAATTTCTGTATTTTAATTTCAGTTGAGGTCGATCCTGAATCGTGAAGAAATTTAAATGCAGGGAAAACTTAATCACCCCGTTAACTGCCCTGAGCGGACTTCAGAGTAGTGTCACCTTCTGCCTAGAACGTGATCTCTTCTCTCAGAACTTTTTCTTTTCTTCAGTTCCCTGACATCCCGCCGTTCACGAATAATGATAGGTAAACAACGGTCTGGGGAATGCCGGGTATAAAATGTTCTGGGGATTTACGTGTATAGAATGTTGAAGGTAATGTCGGGTATAAAATATGATAGCATCTTAAAGACCCACATGAAGCCTTCAGCCCATTCAGCGTGGAGAGGCCCACTCTGCCTCACGGGGGGAGTCTCCCCCGAAATTCAACTAAACTGGCACTTTGTACACGAAATGAATAAGATAAAGGGAACAGCTCAAGGATTTGATGTAAATCCGCTTTAATGAAAACGCTCACGTCATCCCTTATTCACCTATTTCCTCGCACCTCCTTTTCAGTTCTGTGTAACGCTTCCAGCTGTAAAATGCTCTGGAAGTTCAGTTCTCAATATCAGTCAACCTGTAGCCAAGTCTCTCTAATGTCATAAATGATACGCATTTCCCAATTATATGTTGTGATTTTCTCAGTCTGTTTTGAGAACATAACACACAATCAGACAGAGTGATTTTCATTCAGAATTGTGACCCATTATTCGTTGCTCCATTATCAACTTTTTACGTCATTTTGACCAGTCAGGAAACAGTCTGACACCGCCATACTCATATGAAACCCGATCACTCCACAGGTAGGACAGACCCTCCAGTGATGAGGGCATCGTAGGATACAGTCAGGAAAAAAAGACTTACCCTGGAATTCCAGAAACCGGGAAAACTCATGGTAAAAGGTCAAAGATAGTCAAGGAAATCTCCTGATGATGCACATCTACTGCCCTCCACACTGCTTAGTTCTCCTCGATGTTGAAAACAAATCGGAAGCAGCACTGTGGGTGATAAGGACACAGAACGTATTCTGGGTATGTCCATCAACAAGAGTATCTCCACATGTCCAGCATTGTCTGAGCAGGGAGAGGCCTCAACTGCACAATAGCCAGACGGTGGGAAGTGATGGGGGAACCACCAAGAGGGAAACATTCACACCAAATTGATTAGTCACAGATGGATCTGTCCCTAACAGTATCTGTAGTAGGAGCTAGCACACAGTCCTGGCGGATGTAATGTCTCAGCTTCATATTGAAGATACTGCCCACTGTGTCACGTGTAACTACCGCCTGGGAGGCGGAACATACTCCTAAATGCCCGAGTATGGAAACTTGTGGTCCATGAGGCACTGTGGGCTATCAGCAGCTGCAGCATCAATCGCCTTCCTACCATCAGAAAGCCAGAAGTGGGCTGTTCACTGATGGTTCCAAAAAATTCAGCACCATTCACAATATCACCTGTACTGGAGCAGGCTATTCAATCCATCAAGAGTTTTAAACAGCAACAACATGAGGCCATTCAGACATTCAAGACTGTTACTCACTAATTGGAGCTGATGTTTAATTTCTCATGTCCGTTACACAGGAAATGGAAGGGGATGTTCAGTCTTTTAAAACTGCTGCACAGCAATATGGGGTTACTGACTGGTTACTGAGTCGAGAGCAGAGATAAATCTGGGATAAATTAGTCTTTATCAGTTTAACACAAATTAGCAACTGCCGTGACAGAGCGACAAGAGCTGGGGCCTCATCTATTTGCAAACTATATCAACTCTTTAGATAAATGGAACAAATGCATTCTAACTACGTTCAGCAGGAACTGAAGTTATCAAGACGTGGGAAAGGATCTCTCATTGGATTATCAATGGACAACAACTTGGCAGCTGGAATATAAAGTGGGTAACCAAGAACCTGTCATTTTTTTTTCAGGAGGAATAAAAGGCTGTATATTGCATAAAAGGGGAGGGATTACAGGGCTTAGTGATGCAGTGCGTTTTGGAGAGTTCACTCTGACCAATTCAGAAATCTCCCTCACGGTCTGCTTCCTGATATTCCAATGTCCCATTGCCTTCAGGACACGATATTTTGATGTTTTTGGTTGACGATAGCGTGTGATGAGGAGGAGGGTATTTTGAGCTGTGCTTCATGTGGACATCCTTTCTTTCTATGTGGAGGTCCGATGACGATGGGAATGGCTGACTGCTTCTGATTGAAGAGGGTGTGGTAGCTGCCAAGACAGTGGGTATTCACTGCAACATAAATGAAGTGAGAGGCGAAGGATACAATCACAAGAATGAGAACGTAAAATAAAGGCCTTGCCAGATAAGCAGAAATGGTTAGTTGCATCACATTCTGAATGCACAACATTCTGAATGAACTGTTAACCCAGAGGAATTATATACTCAGCCCAGACCACTGTGTAGATGATGTTCTGTTCGATCCACCGTCGCAATCTGCGAAGTGCAGAAGACTGTGCAGACCGCAGCAGTGCATTCATCCATAAACCCGGACTAGACCCAGCCTTCGGATCTGTCCAGAGCAAAGCAGTCCATTGATCCATAAACCCAGATTTGTTATTTGTGCAGCACGGAGCTATGCAGACCACAGCGGTGCATTGATATATAAACCAATACTAGATATCTGTACAGCACCGGGAGCTGTTCAGACCACAGCAGTGAATTGATATAAATAATCCCGGACGAGATATCTGTCCAGCACGGGGAGCTATGCAGACCACAGCTGTACAACTGTATTCAGTCCAATTTGTGTGAAACACTTTGGAAGAGGTAAACATGAGTATGATTGTGCTTTCTCTAATTTTCATTATTTACGAATGCACTTTGCCAAATTACACCGAGAATGGACTGCAAAGTCCTGAAACAAACCCAATGGCAGCATATAGGCCGGTAATAGGCATGTACCATCTTCTTCGGTTAATATCTCAGCGATAGCATTGCACGGATTGGGCAAAAGCTGCACTGAGTCTCCAAAGTCATTCATTGACGAAGGAAATAGCCGTGAAATATTCAGAAAATAGCGGCAGAGTCGGAATATTCCAGTTGGAGCTCGTCTGATCCGTCCGTTCTTTGTGTCTCTCTTTTTTATTCTGCTTTCTGGAGAGTTTGTTTCTTCACAAATGTTTAATATATTAGTTACTCAGTTGGGTATCAAGGAGGTCAGTCCAAGAGTGGAGGCTGCAAAGGGGAGGCCAGGTCGCGAGACTTCAATGACCGTACAACCTGTAGACTGGGACTCGTGCGATCTGTCGTCTACGCCCAGTGCGGCCTGTCACCTGGGCCGGGTGCTGTCTGGAAACTGGGCCTAGTGCTGTCCGGAGACTGGGCTCGCTGAGGTATGCACACTGGGACTGTTGCAGTTTGGAGACTGCGCCCAGGGCGGCTGGGAGACTTCGTGCTGGCACACACTGGCCTGAAGGGATTGTAAATACCAGGTAATTTTTAAATTAATTTTATTTCATCTGCTGGACTTTCATTTATTATTCTTTCCATTTTGTACCAAATACTTGAGGTCTGTACATCGCTTTCTTGCACCTAACATGGAGCCATAATCGAGGACATTACAAAATGTCCACTGCATTCATTCGAGTGCATGCGACAATGAAACTTATTCAGTTCAAATGTGAGCGAGTCACTGCGTTTGATGACTTTTCCAAACAAAACTGATGCTGGTGCATCGGCTTGCGGGGGGTTGGGGGGGGCGGGCAGAGGCCGCTATTACATCACTTTAAACACAAGAGGGAGAGAAAGATGGAGAGAGAGTGAGAACGTGAGGGGAGACATCTTGATCCCCATTTCAATTGATTCACTTCCAAAACTACAGTAAACCAAATGCTCAGAGATGCAGATGCAGAGATACACACATGAACACACACAGTGACAGAGGCAAACACAGACACACACACACACACACACACACACACACACACACACACACACACACACACACACACACACACACACACACACACACACAAACAGAGAACCATAATCACACAGACACATGGCGACATTCAGCCTCTCAAGCCTATTTTGCCACTCAATAAGATCATGGCTGATTTAATCTTGGAAAATAAGCTAGTGCATTTGACTGTGCTTTTGGTGTGGGAGCACACTGGGACCAGTGACCATAATTCTATTAATTTGAAAATGGTTCTTGAAAACGATAGGCCTCGTCCACAAGTTAACGTTATAAATTTGGGGAAGGCCGATTTTGATGCTATTAGGCAGGAAATGTGCAATTTCTGTTGGGGGAAACTGTTCACAGATAAAATGACGTCTGGCAAGTGGGAGTCTTTCAAAAGCGAGGTATTGAGAGTTCAGGGTCAGCGGGATCCTATTTGTTTGAAGGGCAACGCTAAAACGAATAGGGGACAGGAATGTCGGGTTTTTAGGCTCTGGTGAAGGGAAAAAGGGAGAATATGCTCGGTATACACAGCCTATATCATTTTATTCACTAGTGGAGCATCTGGGGTGTTGGGGTACACTTACCAGGGAATTCAGGAAGGCAAAATGGGACATGAGATAGCTTTGACAAATTAGCTTTAGGAGAACTGAAAGATATTCTACAAGTATATTGAGGGCAAAAGAAAAACTAGGTAGCGAATAAGGCCCCTCAAAAATCAAACAAATGTGTGGGCCTACAGAAGGTGAGTTAGATTGACTAGGTTGATTGTCACATTAACTCACCTGAGGACAGTGAAAAGTTTTCAAGTCGCTACATGTGTCGCAAACTTAGGTATAAAGTTTCCCTCCCCCTCAGGTACAGAATTCACGGTCTAAAGCAGAAAAATAAAGAAAACAATTTTAAAATCTAAAACATCGTATTCATTCCTGTAAAAGTGGAAAAACAGAGAAACGCAGTAGTTCAACAACATAGTGCATAAGTGCCTCCCAAGCTGCGTTCACACTCCTCAGAAGTACTCTACCTTCCCCACTCCGGTGCCTTACAGCCTGCTGCTACGTGACGGGTGAGGTCTTCCGCAAATGTATAGGACCTGTATCTATTCGGGAAAAAGATATGGAAAGGAGGGAACTCGGGGAAATGAGTACATGTAATGTTAATTTAAAACGTGGTCACATTAGAGAAGAGGAAGTGTTGGACGTCTTGAAATGCATAACTGTAGATAAATACCCAGGACCTGTTCCAAGTCATTGTGGGAAACTGGGGAATAAATTGCGGGGCCGCTAGCTGAGGCATTTGTGTCATTGCTCAGAATTCTGAGGAAGGTTTACTGGACCTGAAGCATTAACATTGATTTATTTGCACAGATGTTGCCACACCTGCTGAGCTTTTCCGGCAACCTCTATCTTTGTCTCTGATTGACAGCATCCACAGTTTTCTCGGTTTTTATTTGCGTCATTGACAGCCATGGGCGGGACGTTTCACGACGAGAAGACAGCTATTATTGTGATATTATTTTAACAAAGGCTGCAAGGAAATGCCAGGGAAGTACAGGTTAGTGTGTCTCATTTCAGGGCTGATTAAGTGTTTGGAGGAGATTTGGAGAGAGAGAATTTATATACATTCGGAAAGGCAAGAACTGATTTTTTTCACAATAAACATAGATTTGTGTATGGAAAAACGTGTCTCATAAACTTGATTGCAATTTATGAAATGGTGATCAAGAAGGTAGATAAGATAAAGTAGCATACGTTGTTTGTGTGGATCTTAGAGAGACCTAAAAATTCCGCTTGGTACACTGGATAATAAGATTAGCTCACAGGGGATCAGGGTGAGCGACCCAATGAGATATAAGATTGTTTTGACAGTAGGAGATAGAGGATGCGAAGATAGATTTGTTGTTCAAACTAGATGCCTGTTCCACAAGGACCAATGGTGGCTCAAGTAATGTTCTTTACTTTTAGAGAATATTTAGCTGAGAATATGGAAATCTTGGATAGTAAGTTTGTCGATGACACTAAAATTCGCAGTGCAGTGGACAATAAAGAAGGTCATCAAACAGGACAAGGAGATGTTGATGAACTGGGTCGGTGGACCGATGAATGGCAGATGGCAGATAAATTTGAGGTGTTTTGTTTTGTTTTACACAGTTAACAGTAGGTCCCTGGAGAGCCTTATCAAACAGAGAGACCAAAAGGTACTGGTGCATAATTCCTTGAAAGTGGAATCACAGACAGAGCAGTGAAGAAGGCGTTAGGCACACTTGCTTTCATCAGTGAGAGCATTGATAATAGGAGATGGGACATCATGTTGTGGCTTTAAAGATAATGATAAGGCCACATTTTGTATACGGAGTACAATTCTTATCACCCTGCTAAAGAAAGCACGTTGCAACTGCTAAAAGGGACGAAAATATTTGAAATTATGTGATGTCGAGTAGAGATTTTGAGATATAAGGATAGACTGGGATTTTGTTCCATTTTGTAGGAGTTTGAGCGGTGACCTTACATAGGTTTATAACTTCATGAGGGACACGGATAGGAAGCTTAGCCAAAGTCTTTTTCCCAGTGTGTGCGTGACAAAAATTGACAGTGTAGGTTTAAGGTGAGAGTGGAAAGATTTAATAGAGATCTCAGAAACAGCTGTTCCTCACAGGGGGTGGTGTGTCGATGTAACGATTTGTCAGAGCAAGTGGCAAAGGCGAGTGCATTTGCAACACTTAAAATGCATTATTCTTGGAATATTTTAGTGGGGCATGCGCCAAACTCAGCCAAGTAGGACGAGTTCAGTTTATGATTCTCGGATAGCATGGACAATGACGGCTGAACAATCTGCTTGCATAATATATGAATGTAAGGCACTCCTCTTTTATCACCAATTCCATGTTGCCCTCAAATCATTTCCAATTCCAAAATACTCTTCAATAATTATGAATAGCGCATTCCGAACATTGATGTGGGGTTGTAGACCACATCAAAAGGAAAAATTTGTATTAAACCACGATCTGTCACTTTTTGCCTGTGATAATCCGCCTGTCCACCATTATCCCCAAGCTGATATGTGGTTCAGTGTCAAGTGTGGGTGAACATGCCAGCGTCAGACCCATATGAACTGAAACCTGATGAAAGCCCTTTAAAGCTATGGAAACTGACTGCTTACATTGCAAACAGGAGAACTAACATCTGACAGAGAGGGCGAAATTGTCCAAATATTCACAGAACAGATCGAATCTCTGCAGTCCTGCTCCATCACAAATGGTGATGGACGATTAAAAAATTCACTGGTATAGATGGCTCAATTCAAAATTGAGCCATCCAAATTATTTGAACAGCCCTGCATATCATTGCAAAAGACAAGGATTTAGCATTTGCACCATCCTCAGCCAGAAGTACTACGTTTATGATTCATCTTACGCTGGTCATGATGCCCACCGAATCACAGATGTCAGTCGACAACTAATTCGCTGTACGTGATAAGAAGAAGCAGCTGAACACAATAGATACGACAACAGCAACTGTCCCTTATGCCATTCCTGCAATAAGACTGAATACTTGTGGTTCAGTCCCTGGTGAAGCCATTTCACCCAGCACCAAATCTGACATCACCCTGGCAATGTTAGAAATTGGTCAACTATGTCTATTCCTCTCAGAAGACAATAATTACAATCAGACCAATTCCCACCCCCTCAGTCACATCACGATAGTTACATTGGTGGGAGTACTTTTTGACAGCAAAGGAGTAACCTGCTCACGCTGGTTTCAGATTTGGCCCCATGTGGAGATGATTTGTTGTTGAAATGACACCAGAATAAGAATCCAGACCAGGCTAAAGCTCCGGCAGCTCCAGGAAGTCAAAAGCAATTCTCAAAATATCGACATGCAAAATCTGGTGTCAGTAGCAGTGACCTGGAAGCCAATGTCGATTCTAAACACTAATTTCCTTCCTCAATAAACTTTCAGAAAGTATATCTCCCATGCTTTCCTTGTCTTGCCTAAAAGTGACTCGAGACACACAGACATGTGATAAAACTCTTCATTTGTCTCTTAACATTCAAGCAAGAGACTCAATTAAGTATAAAACCAGAGAGAATACCTGTTACCAGCATCTGTAGCGGAAAAGGGAACAGGAAACACAGTCCTTTCGACCTCGCGGTGACTACTTTCCTAACATCTGAGAGGTTGTGTCATTTGCAGAGCCTTCCACAGACTGCACAGAAAAATCGCGGCAGGAGTAGGCCACACAACAATGTGGGCTTCCCCCATTCTAGCTCATGGCCGAATATCTACTCAATTCCCTTTTCCCACACAATATACATAACACTTAATGTGCTTAACCGTTGCGAAATGTAAAACAACATCTGCAGTACTCCCTTCGGCAATTCGATTTTGCACCCCTTTCAATATACAGGCAATTCTCATGTAATGTGTGTCGGTTAAACAGAATTTGGCTGTAAATCGATTAGCGAATTGTGCACCTGTTCTTTGTAAAGAAATCATCCTTTCACTGTTATGTGATTCCATCCCCGGTGCCAGCTGAACGGCAAAACACACCCTCAGGATCCTATGTATGCAAAACACGCATTCAGTGTGTTCAGCTAACTCAGGAATACCATCCGCTTTGCAAGCCTTGAAACTGAGGCCTAAAACTGGGAATCGTGGTGCACATTTGGAGCGATCTATATTTCAAACGGGGTGTGGAATCTTGATGAGGATTGGAATTTCAACGTCATCTTCACTTGGTCAGTTGGCTTGCGCGCTTTCTGGTGAAGAGCTTCATGAAAGGGACAGTGCTGTAGTCAGTGATTGTAGTTTACAGTGTTACATTTACTGCCATATTTCACTGAATACTAAAAATCATTCTCATTTCAATGGAGAGTGGCCTGTCTGTACCTAATACTTTCCCCCCTTGTTTTAAAAGTCGCAGTCAGGGAAATTATCATCCCTGCTCAAATTTGTCTCAACCTGTCGGTGTTTCATGCATTTCACTGAGATCTATTATCAATTTCCTAAACCCCATCAAATACAGACCCTTTCGACCAAAACTCCAATCCCACAACAGGGCTGTAATCCCAGAGATCAGTCTGGTCAACGCGCACTCTGCTCCCTCAATGTCAGATTTATCCTTTACTTCGTGAATAGAACAATGTTGCACACAAGACCGCAATATGTCCGAAATCAGGTCGCACCGAGACCCTGTACAGCTGTGGTAAGTCACTCCTACCCTTGAGCGAAAGTGAGGACTGCAGATGCTCGAGATCAGAGTCAAGAGTGAGGTCCTGGAAAAGCACATCAGGTCAGGCAGCATCTGCAAAGCAGGAGACACGATGTTGCCTGCATAAGCCCTTCATCAGACTTACTCTGTACTCAAATCCCCTTGAAATGAAGGTCAACACAGCATTTACCTTCCTAACTGCTTACTGGTCCTGGAATATTGCTTTTAGTGACTATTGTGCAAGGAGAACAAGATAATGTTTACTGTTGCAGCTCCCCACTTAGGGGATCTATGTAAACTGGACATCTTAGCAATGACATTCCCAGTATTAACGCATGGCTTCAGAACTCACCGCCCTAAAGGGGACCTCACACATCTGTGATGAATTGAACAAGAATACAGTATCACTCTCTTTATAGATCAATAGTTTTCACTTAATCCCTTTTCAAGTGGTAGCTTGCTATTCTACTTTCTGCACGAAAGTGCGCAATGTCACTTCTACCCACATCGTACTTCATCTGCCAAGTATTTGTCTATTCAATCCACTTATCTCAATCACCTTGGAACTTTTTTCACATCTTCCTCACCCATTCACAATCCGACATTGGTTCGCACCATCAGCAGGTTTGCAAATATTGCATTTGTTTCCCTTAACTAAGTGATTGAGGTGTATTGCCTATTGCTGGGGTCAAAGCCCCAATACCTCTAATACTCTATGAGCCTTTGTCTACAATAAAAGGATCCTTTTATTCCATTGTTTCCAATCCAAGGCCTTCAGTGCTGGAACTTGCCGGCTCCAACTTCTTTTTTTTTCTCAATTTCACACCGTCCTTTTCCTTCACTAAACGTACTGACGTCGTGAATTTGAAGGTGTTTAATGTACCTTTAAGAAAGTGAAAGCTGACAAGCACCTGTCATTTCACAACATGTGCTGGAAAATTGAAAGATGTAACATTGTGACTGTAACTTAGACACCCAGATGTTCTCATAGCCGTTAAACTTGCTTAAGCAGTTTACGTTATGCCCCAAAGTACAACAACCTTAATCGAATTTGTATTTAACTGTTCGAACAACATCGAACCAATGAGACGATCCAAAGGTTTGGGATATAAAAAAAAACAGATATTTTGGACAGTTAGGCAGAGAAAGAGCACTCCCTCCCACAGTCAGACAGACTGCCCACAAACCCTCCCTCGAAAAGGTACATTCTTCCGTATGAAATAGCTTTACAGCAGAAGACCAAAGACGACCCAGGGAGATCGAAACAAAGAGGGAATTCGCCACTGCAGACGACAGCCAGTGTCTGGTTTAGAAAATTGTTTTTCTTCAGATTTACACGGGTCTTTATTGGACCAGTATATTGCTATAGAGTGAGAGAGGGATAACAAATATTTAATAGAAAGGAGGCTTAGAGTTGTAAATAATTGTTCTGTAATGTTCACTTTTTCGAAGTAAAATAATGAAACTGTAATTTATTTTATTTAAGTAGTGGAATTTGGGGAGTGCTCCATCATTCATACCTTAACAGATTACGAGGCGAAGTGTGCTTTAATGCGTGTTTAGTATAATTGTGAGACGAGTTTACCACCGTGTTCCAACACTTATCTTATGGCATGGACAGCATCAGAAGTTGCAATAGCCAAACCTGTGGACTTTGAGCGGAATGAGGGCTGAAGTCTCAACGAGTCAAAATCCTTATCCAGGGAGTGGACATTGAACTGGGTGCAGTGCAGAGAAGAGTGAGTTCCTAATTAATGTCTTAATGTGTGGGGGTGGCGGGAGGTGGGGAGTCACTGAGAGTCTGGAGGTCCTGTGTGTGGGGGGGGGCAGCGAATGCTGTGCATGAGTGTCTGGGGGTCTGTGTGGGGAGGATCTGTGTGAGTGTGGTCTGTGTGTGTGGCGGCACTCTGTGTGAAGGCGAGCTGCATGTGTGGCGGGGCTGTGTGTGTGGGAGATGTAATTTTGAGTCCGACTGTGTGCAGGGGCACAATGTGTGTGTGGGGGGGCTGTGTGTTTGAGGGGTCTGTGTGTGTCGGACGTCTGTGTTTTTATGGGGAGGCTGTGTAAGGGGGAATTTGTATGTGTGGGGGGCTGTGTGTTTGTGGGTGTTTGTGTGTGGGTACTGCATATGTGTGTACTGGAGCTGTGTGCGCGGGGGCTGTGTGTACAGTGAGGTGCTGTGAATGTATATGTGGGGAACTGAGTGTGAGGGTGCTATGTATGTGTCGAGACTGTATGAGAGATGGTGTGTGGGGGTGCAGTGTGTTGTGGGGTCTGTGTGTGTTATCAAATGCTTGAAGATGTGTGTTATTGTGGGGGCTGTGTGGCTGTGAGTGTGAGTGGTCTGTCAGATGTGGTGAGCTGATGTGGGAGCTGTGTTTCAGGGGGATTTTGTGGGATTATGTTTGTGGCAAAATGTTAATGTGGGAGCTGTGAGGGGGGCTGTTTAAGTGGGGGAGCCTTCTGTGTGGGAGTGTCTGTTTGAGGAGGTGTATTAATGTAGCGTTGTGTGTGGGGGTGTTTTCTTTGTGTGTGGTGTTTATCAACGAGCTGGTTGCCTGTAGACCACAAAATAAATGCAAACTAGTCCCAACAGTTTAATTATACCCTGAAAATAGCAAACTGAATTCCAGTTTGAATTTATTATATAATATCATACAAGCGACTGGCACAATCCGATGCTTTGGGAACATAAGACCGACAAAGAAATGAAACTTTGGAGAAGAACTGCCAAGCCACCAGCATCTGCAGACTGCTCAGAGAATATCTCTCCAAAAGGTAATTGTGAAACAGAAAACCCAAAGAAGAAGAAATGAAGACTGAGGAAGTGATAGATAATATGACAGCTGGCTGGTTTTGAAAATTTGTCATTTTGATAAATCTTAATCGGGGTTTTTATTGGAATAGTATTATAAAAATGCAAGAAAAAGATAGGTCAGAGGAAGGAGTTGTAAATTCTTGTTACTTAATTATTCTTTATTCTACATTAAGAAATAGAGTTGTTTATTTTTACTTTAAATAGTTCTTGACCTGTCGAATTTTCACAGATTACTGCACGGGTTTTTTTTTTATTGCAGGTTTAAATTAAGCACGCGGGGTTACCTAGATTCATAACACATTTCTTATAAACATTCTGTACTTTCAAACCATAATTCCAACTGTGTAAAAGTTATGACTGATGTGTTTTTAAATATGATTACATTGCTGTGGATCCCATAGATATCCAGATTGCAAAATTAACGACACTGAATTTGCAGGTTCAGGGCAAAACTACGAACATCCCGCAGGACATGCAGAGAAACAATTTGGTGAAGGCCTGGACCCAGGGAGACACAACACTGAGAAACCCCAGACCCACGTGGACACATCACTGTGTAGGCACGTATCCATAGAGAGACAACCCTGAGAAGGCCTGAACACACAGTGGAAAAATAAACCCTCAGAGACACAAATCTGAGAAGGTCCAGACCCATAGCTACGCAGCCCTGATAAGGCCTGTGTCCACAATGACATAAACCTGAAAAAGCTCACGCAGACAGACACGCAAACTGGCGAGTGTCCATACCCTGGAAACACAATTCTGAGAAGGCAATGACCGACAGGAAAAGAATCGTGAAAATTCAGGGGCCTACAGACACAATCGTGAGAAGGCTTGAAGCCGAATGGTCACAAGCCTGGGAAGGCCCAGTCACACAGATTCAAAACCTTGAGAACATAAAACATTGAAAATTACAGCGCAGTGCTCGCCTTTCAGCCCACAATGTTGCAACGACCTGTGATGCAAATCTGAAGCCCATCTCTTCTATTGTGATGCAAATGTTTTTCGACTGAACTTTTAAAAGCCCTTAAGGTGGGCGTGTGTACTACTGTTGCAGGGAGAACGCTCCACTCCCTGCCGACTTTCTGAGAAAAGAAACTACTTCTGAAACCCGTTCCATATCTTTCATCCCTAAATTTAAATCGATGTCCACTCGTGCTAGACGTCACCATCAGAGGAAAATCTCTATCACTATTAACCCTAACTAATCCTTTGATCATCTTGTATGTCTCTGTTAACAGAAATCTCAACCTTCGTCTTTCGAACGAATGTGACCTTACATCCCACAGCCTCTCCGTATAAGACACTCCCTTCATACTAAGTTACATCCTGGTAAATCTCCTCTGCGACCTTTGCACTGATTACACATCCTTCCTAGAATGTGGTGACCAGAACTGTATGTAATCCTCCAAGTGCAGCTGCACTAGAGTTTTGCACAGCTGCAATATAACCTCATGGTTCCCAAACTCAACCTCTCTACCAATAAAATCAATACGCCAAATGACTTCCTAACAATCCTATTAATCTGGGTGGTACCTTTTAGGGATCTACGTATATAGGCACCGAGATCTCTGTTCATTCTCACTACAAAAAATCCTATCATCATCCCAGTACTCTGTATTCCCGTTGCTACTGCCAAAGGGAATCTTTCCACACTATTGCACATTAAACTAGATTTTCAACAGCTCAAAACAGCTCTGCAGCTTATCTATGTCCCTATGTGACCTGCAACACCCTGTAACATTCTCCACATCTCTGCCAACCTTAGTGGATACAGAGAGACACAACCCTGAGAAGGCCTGGACCCACGGACACATAAACCGGAGAAGAGAGGGAACAACTCAGACAAAATCCTGAGAAGGCCTAGACCATAGAAACTCAAACCTGACAAGGTCTAACACAAAGGACACATTCCTGAGAAGGCCCGGACCCACAGAGAGACAAATCTGAGAAACCCTGCAAACGTAGAAAGACAACCTTTATAATGCTAAAACATTCAGTGAAACAACACAAGAAGGCAATGACACACACAGACTCAACGTTGAGAAGACCCAGACAGACTGAGACACAACTCTGAGAAGGAACAAATCCACAGAGACATAATGCTAAAAAGGCAGGGGCCCACAGAGACACATCCCTGAGAAAGCCTGCTCCCACAGAAACAGAAAACTGAGATGGCCCAGACACTCAGAGAGATAACCCTGAGAAGATCCAGAACGACAGAGACACAACCCAGAGAAGACCCGGACACAGAGAGACACAACTCTGAGGAGGGACAGACTCACTAGACACAATCCTGAGAAGGCAAGGACACATACAGAAACTATCCTGAGAATGGCCAAACCTTAAGAAGCAGAACCATGAGAAGGTATGCACACACAGATATCCAAGCCCGAGAAGGCAGGAATCCACAGACACACAGCCCTGAGGGGGCCCTGATGCACAGAGACAAACCCTGAAAATGGCCACACTCACCGACATACAACCCTGAGAAGACCCAAACGCAGACAGTCACAAAAGGGGAAATACCCAGACAACCCTGAGAAGGGTCAGACCACATCGAAACCATCCAGAGCACGCCCAGACAAACGGAGACACAATACTGAAATGTCCAGGGTCCATAAAGAAATACTGATAAGAAGGACAGAGACAGTACCCTGAGAAGGCCCAGACCAGCGGAGATACAACCCTGAGAAGGTCCAGACACACAGAAACATAACACGGAGATGGCCGGGAACAACCTAGGCACAACCCTGAGATAGACCGGACACAAAAAAACACATCCCTCAGAAGCACATGACCCACAGATCCATAATCCTGAAAAGCCAGGGGCTCACACAGACACAACCCTGAGATGGACTGGACTAACAGAGACATAAGCCTGTGAAGTCCCGGACACACAGAGACAGAACACTGAGAAGGCGCAGACACACAGAGACACACCCTGAGAACGCCCAGTCACATAGAAACACAAACCTGAGAAGGCCTGGACGCACAAAGACACACCCTAAGAAGGCAAAGACCCACATAGACATAAGGCTCAGACGCAAGGAGACACTACAGTGAGAAGTCAATACACAGAGTGACACATTTCTGAGGACAAAGAACAAAGAACAAAGAAAACTTACAGCCCAGGAACAGGCCATTCGGCTCTCCAAGCCTCAGCCGATCCAAATGTGCTGTCAATTCCGAAGCATTGGTATCCGTCTGCTCCCCATGCATCTGTCCAGGCGCATCTTACATTAATCTCCCGTGATTGCCTCTACCATGTATGCTGGCAACGTGTCCCAAACGCCCACCACCATCTGTGTTAAGCACTTGCCGCGTGAATGCCCTTTAAACTTTTCACCTATCACCTCGAAAGCATGACCTCTCTTAATTGAATTGTTCACCATGGGAACAAAACTTGTCTCTGTCCACCCTGCCTATACGCTTCATGATATTTTAAACCTCAGTCAGGTCACCCTCAATCTCCTTTTTACGAGTAAAAATGAACATAACCTACTCAACCCCTCTACATAGCAAGCACCTTCCAAACCAGACACACATCCTCGTAAACCTTATCTGCACCCTCTCCAAAGCGTCCACATCCTTTTGGTAAAGTGGCGATCAGAATTGTGCACTGTATTCTAAATGCTGCTGAACCACTGTCTTGTACAATTTTATCATGACTTGTCAACTCTTATACTCAATACACCGTCCAATGAAGGCCAGCAGACTATATGCATTCTTGACCATTCTATCCACCTGTGCAGCAACCGTCAGGGTACAATGGACCTGCACTCCCAGATATCTCTGCCCATCAACTTTTCCCAAAGCTCTTCCATTCAATCTATAATTCGCTCTCGAATTAAACTTGCGTAAATGCATCACCTCACATTTGTCTGGATTGAACGCCATGTGCCACTTTTCCGCCTAACTCTTCAGTCTATCTATATCCTCCTGTATTCTCTGACAGTCCCTTTTGATTTCTGCTACTCCACGAAACATTGTGTCATCTGCAAACTTCCTGATCATGCCAACAGTGCCGTTTCTCGATCATTTATGTATATTATAAACAGCAGTGGTCCCAATACTGACCCCTGTGGAACACCACTGGCCCCCTTCCTTCATTTCGAGAAACTCCCTTCAACTACTACTCTCTGTCTTCTGTTGCTCAATCAGTTCTTTATCCACCAAGCCAGAACACCCCAGACACACCATGTGGCTTCACTTTCTCTATTAGTCTACAATGGGGACCTTATCAAATGTCTTACTAAAGTCCGTGTATATGACATCAACAGCCCTTCCTTCATCTAACAACTTGGTCACTTCCTCGAAGAACTCTATCAAGTTGGTAAGGCAGATCTCCCCTGCACAAAACCATGTTTCCCATCACCGATAAGTTAATTCCTTTCCAAATATAAATAGATCCTATCTCTCAGTACCCTCTCCAGCAACTTCCCCACCACCGACGTCAGGCTCACTGGTCTGTAGTTACCCGGAATATCCCTACTACCATTCTTGTACAGGGGGACAAAATGAGCAACCCTCCAGTCGTCCGGCACCTCACCTGCATTTAAGGATGCCAAAAAGATATCTGTCAGTGCCGAGCTATTTTCTCTCTCGCCTCCCTCAGCGACCTTGGATAGATTCTATCCGGTCATGGAAATTTGGTCACATTAATAACCTCTAGCATACCTTACACACCTTCCCTACTTATGCCAACGTGATCAAGACTAATCAAAGTTCCATCCCTAATCACAAGATTCATCATGTTCCTCTCCTCAGTGAACACTGATGCAAAGTAATCATTCAGAATCTCACCCATTCTCTCAGGTTCAGCACACAGCCTTCCTTCATTATCTTTTAGTGGACCAATCCTTTCTTTAGTAACCCGCTTGCTTCTTATATAAGAATAAAATTCTTTGAGATTTCTTTAATTCTGCTTGCTAAAGCTGATTCATGACCCCTTTTAGCCCGCTTTGTTCCTTGTTTAAGACTTGTCCTACTCTTCCGAAATTCCTCCAGGGGCCGTTCTGTTCTTATCTGCCGTCTTCTTATGTACTCTTCCCTTTTCCTCTTTGCTAGTCGTACAATTCATCCTGTCATCCACTGTTCACGAATCTTGCCCTTCCTATCCCTTGCCTTCAAAGGGACATGCCTTTCCAGCAGTGCCGTAAACCTACCTTTGAAAGACTCCCACATCACAAATTTGGACTTCCCTTCAAATAGCTGTGTCCAATCGACATTTCCCAGCTTCTGCCTAACTTTGATATAATGGGCCTTGGCCTAGTTTAGCACCCTTCCCTTAAGACCACCTTCTTCTTTATCTATGATTATTATAAAACTAACAGAATTGTGGTCACTGTGTCCAAAGAAATCTCCCACCGCAACTTTCACCACCTGTCGTGGCTCGTTCCCTAGTACCAGGTCCAATATTGTCTCTTCCCTCATCGGATTATTGACATACTGCTCTAGAAAACTCTCCTGCATGATTCGTACAAATTCTACTCCATCCAGGCCTCTGATGCTAAATGTATCCCAGTCAATGTTTGGAAAATTAAAATCTCCCATCACTACTACTGTATTGCCTCTACATCTATTCATAATCTGTTTACCTAATTGTTCTTCTCCCTCACGCTCACTTTTGGGAAGTCTGTAATACAGCCACAACAATGTAACTGCACCCTTCTTATTGCTCAGCTCCACCCATAATGCCGCACTACCCAAGACCGCCGTAGTGTCATCCTTTAGCACAGCCGTGATATCGTCCCTGACCAGCAATGCAACTCCACCACACACCCCACTTTTACTTCCCTCCCTGTCTTGCCTGAAACCTCTGCATCGTGGAACATTTAGTTGCCAATCATCATGCCCTTCCTTCATCCAAGTCTCTGTGAGGGCAGTAATGTCATACTCCCATGCACCAATCCAAGCCCTAATTCATCTGCCTTACACATTATACTCCGTGCATTAAAGTAGATGCATTTCAGGCCACCAGTTCTTTTGCACTCACCTGCTCTCTGCCTATTTTTCCCTTTATTAGTGCTATATTCATGATTCTTACAGTCACCAGTCTCCACATCGCTGCCTACTTGCTTTCCCTTCTTGTTTCCCGTCCCCTGCCACATTAGTTAAAACCTCCCCAACAGCAGTAGCAAAAACTCCCCCAAGGACATTGGTTCTGGTGTGGTTCAGATGTAGACCGGTTCTGGTTCAGATGTAGACCAAGAAGGCCCGGATATACAGAGGCACAACTATGAGAAGTCCCAGACCCACAAAGACACAACGCTGAGGAGGCCCGGACAAAATAAACACAAACTTGAGAAGGCGCAGATGCATGGAGACAACTGTGAGAGTCCCATACCCACAGAGACACACCCCTGAACGCGCCCTCATCCACAAAGACACTGTCAATAGGAGGCAGTGACCCACCGAGACATATCACAGAGAAGACCTGGACGCACAGAGAAACAACTCCGAGAAGAAATCCAACTTTGCGAATGACTGGATCCACAGAGACACAATCATGAGAACGCAAGGTCAAATAGAAACAGAACCCTGTGAAGGCTTGTAACAACAGAGACACAAATCTGAGAATACCCAGAGCCCTGAGACACTACCCTGAAAAGGTTCGGATTCACACACACACCACCCAAAAAAAGGCTAATACACACAGAGACAGATCCCTAAGAATTCAAGGATCCACAGAGGCATACGTCTGACAAACCCAGACTCAAGGAGACACGACACTGAAAAGGCAAATACTCGCAGTGACACATTTCTGAGAAGACTCAGACACACAGACACAATAACGAGAAGGCCCAGAAGCTCAGAGACACAACGTTGAGAAGGGTCAGACACAGAGAGATACAACCCTACGGAGACCAAGACCCACAGATACACATCCCTGAGTAGACATGGACCAACAGAGAAATCCTCTAAGAAGACCAAAACCAACAGAGGCACAACCTGCGAACGGCCAGACCGACAGAGACAGAAGCTTGATATGTCCCAGACCAACAGACAGAGAGCCCTGATATGGCCAGGACACCCAGCGAGAAACACCTGAAGAGGCCTGGTTACACAAGGACACAATCCTGTGTAGGCTCGGACACACAATAGATCACAGGCCTGACAAGGACAGGACCAACAGAGATACAAGTTGAGAATGCCCGTCCCACAGAGTCACAAGCCTGAGAATTCCCAAAACCGCAGAGACACCAAACTGAGAAGGCTTGGACACACAGAGACACAACACTAAGAAGGCCTGGACACACAAAGATACAGCCCCGAGAAGAATCAAACACATAGAGATGGCTCAGACACATGAAAATCCAATCCTAAGAATAGCCATACTCACAGATACACAATCCCGATAAGGGCCTGATCCAGAGAGACACAATCAAAAGAAGGCCCAGATACATAGAGACAATCCCGAGAAAGCCCAGAACCACAACGATAAACGTTGCGAAGGCAATGACCCACAGAGACATAACTCTGAGACAGATCAGTCTCACAGACACTTAACCCTGTTTAGTCCCGTACCAAGAAAGCCAACCCTGAGATGGCCAGACAAATAGTGTTATATCCATGAGACGGCCCGGTGACACAGAGACAATCCTAAGTAGGTCCGGACAGAAAATGGGACATAGCCCTGAGAAGATTCAAATGTACAGAGGCATAAACCTGATAAGGACTGGGCCGACAGAGACACAACCTGAGAATGCCCGGTCCCACAGCAACACATCCCTGAGAAGGCCCGGTACTACAGAGACACAATCCGAACCAGGCCTCGACCCACAGCGACTCACCCTGAGAAGATCCGGACTCACCAATACTCAACCCTGAGGAGACGTGGACCCACAGAAAGCGAACCCCGAAAAGACACGGATCCACAGAAAGCCCACCCTGAAAATACCCGGACACACAGAGACACTACCGCGAGAACGCAGTGACATAATCTAAATAACCAACACTGTCGTGAACTCCAACCTCAGGGTGTTCCACCCTGGGGAAGATTTAGTCTGTAACGACATTTCTCACGCAAATCCTGAAGTTGTCGAATCGCATCATAGTCTCCCCTGGACTTCCCTGTACAGAAAGAAGACAAGAACTTGGGTAAAATATGGTGGCATGCAGCTTAGACTAAAACAACATGGTTTCATGTCCCCTCACCGTTCAAAGGTCAGATCAGTTTTCCTAGGAATCACGCCAATTAAAGTGATTGGCCCGGACAGTGACCACAGCTGAGCACTTCACTCGAATGTGGACCAGCTGGTGAAGATATTCACTGACATCTCTAACCGCTCTTTCCCACAGGTCGGAGCCCCAAGCTGCTTCAAGAACACCATTATCAGCCACATCAGTCAGAAAACTCATGTAATGTTCCTCAATGACGACTGCTCAGTATCTCTGACATCAATAATCATGATGTGCTGCAACAGGCTGGTATTCACCAACATCAGCTCCAGTCTCCCAGTATGTCTCCTTCCTCGACAATTGAGTTACCAACATTACTGGCCCACAGCAGACACGGCATTCTTCACCCTACACTAATCGCTGGAACATCTGGACAACAAGAAACTGGAGAATGTACAGCCCAGACAACCACGGAAGCGAACCTTCGAACCATGGATTCCAGTTACACGGCTCGTTGCCGCTGAAAGGCTGTCAGCATCAATAAAGACCTCTCCCCCCCGGTAATGATCTCCAACAACGTCTTCTGTCAGGCAGACGGTACAGAAACTTGAACAAACTCATCAGCTGTTCTGGAATAGCTTCGTCTCTGTGGTTATTAAAATGATGACTAACTTCACGTAATGCTGATCTTGCTGACTTGGATTTGGCCTAGCGCATGCGCTATGTGGTGTCACCTGGATGCGTCGACATAAATGTTTCCTACACCCTCTGATCCTCATGTCCTTGCTGACTGTGGGAGCGAGACCTCCCCGATCATGGACAAAGACTCTGGAGGCAGACAGGGTATAGGCACGGAGTGGACTTTTATTCAAGCAAAAACCAGTTAATGCAGGGAGAGGGCCTAAGGATCTTCCTCGAATCTGGCTTTGACGTGAGAAGACAATCGTTTACACAATATTCAGCTCAGATCAGAAGAGACATCAATGATACACTCTGTTCTTACAGTAATAAACATCATTTTTGTACATTTTGTGTTGCAATGTTCATACACACCATGGTGCTATACCGTCACCTTCCTTTCTGTGGGAACAACCTTGTAATACATCTGATTATTAATGTATATTTCTATGGACAGGCCTAGGTTCTTAGTTGCTCAAGATGTTAACGATTTTTGTATGCTCTAGGACTTCGAATCTTTATGTTGCATTCCAAAGTTACTGGCTGTACGGTATTTGCTCAATTCCTCAATTTTATCTCAAAAGACTGCTTGAATTTTATTCCCCATTCTACTGCCTGTCTCTTATCAAATTCCATTAGCCCTTCTAACATACAAAAACAGTTAATTCTGTTATTTACAAAACCGCAGTAATAATAATCATAATATTTATAATTATTTCGATCACGAACTTATATTTGCTAGAAAACATAAAAACGCAGATGCTTTAATCCAAAGTAGGCAGGCAGGAGGCTGGAAGTACACAGCAAGCCAGGCAGAATCAGGAGGTAGTAAAGTCAATGTTTTCGGTGCATCTCTTCATTTTATTAACTAATAATTTTAGTTAATAAGGCAAGATATGCCCGGCATCTCTTTCTTGTTTGATAATTACGTTGCTTTCTGTCTCCGTGACTATTTAAATAATCTTTTACAAAAATTATTAGTATTATAAGTAGTTTCAAAACATAGCTACTTTCTGCTTGATAAGTTGAGCTGCTGTTTTTCTTTAATGGTTGGACGCATCCTTAATGACATTAGAATTAGTGACTTGATCAGGTGAGTTTTCAAAATTGTTTGGGTGCAATTTCATTATTTGTTCCGTATTTTTTCACAAATCACCAATTTTGTCAAAACAAACTTCTTTATTGCTGTGTTTGCATTCGCTGGAATTTTGCAAACCAGATAATGGTTTCTTGAGTCTGAGAAGAATTACCTTCCAAAGGCCGATTTTGTTTTCACTTATGCTGAAACAATCTATTCTGTATTCCGGCAATTCGATGTCTCTCAAAAACAGGCAGCTCCAGCATTCACCTTTGTATGGCAGTGCTGCTTTTAAGAAACGCATTTCGCTCTGCTTAAATAAACGTGATTTTTTAAATCAAAGCTGATGAAATCAAATCATATGATAGAGAAGGAGAAATTATCCGAAGAGCAATAGCAATGTTTTAGGCTCTGCAGTCCTTCGACATCTGATCATAAATTGTGATAGATGATTGCACAGTTCATATGGGGGAGAGGGTTTCACATACATTCACATTCAAAAAATGGAACAGCCTATACATCAGTGCAAAAGACAAGGATGTAGTATCTGCAACATCCTCAGCTCGAACTGTTGAATCGATGACACACATTACCCTCCTCATGATGTCCACAGAATCACAGATGCCCGTCTTCAATAAATTCGGTTTGCTGCACGCGGAATCAAGAAACAGCTGAACAGAAAATATATAAAAAAGGCAATGGGCCCTGACACTATTCCTGCAAAAGGAACATAGAGAATAGAACAGAGGAAAGTACAGAACAGAACAGGCCTTCGACCCACGATGTTGTTCCGAAGATTATTCCTAATCTAAAATAAATGAAACAAACGTGCGCACGCCTCAGTTGACTGCTGTCCATGTGCATGTTCAGCAATCGCTTAAATGTCCCGAATGATTTTGCTTCCACCACGACCGCTCGTTGCACATTCCAACTCTCACCGTAAAAATTCTAACACTGTCGTCTCCTCGATACCTTCCTCCTGAAAACTTAAAAGTATGTCCTCTCGTGCCAGTCAAAGGGGAAAAACCTTTTGGCTATTGACTCTATTCATAGCTGTCATTTCCTTTTATACTTCGATCAGATCACCTCTCTTGCTCCTTCTCTCCCGACAGAAAAGTCCGAGCTTAGTCAGCCTCTCTTCGTATGACAAGCCTTCCAGTCCATGCAGCATCCTGGTAAACCTTCTTTGTACCTTATCCAAAGCCTATGTATATTTCCTATCATAGGGCGACCATAACTGGACACAATATTTAAAGTGTGGTCAGAGCAGGTTTTTGTAGAGGTGCAGCAAAACCTCGCCGCTCTTAAAGTTGATCCCCTTGTTAATGAAAATCAAAACACCGCATGCTTTCTTAACAAACCTATCCAGTTGGGTAGCCATCTTGTGGGATCTATGCGGGAGAACACCAAGATCTGGCTGTTCCTTCACACTGCCAAGAATCCTTTCTTTAAAGTTGTATTCAGCATTCAATTTCGACCTTCCAACATGCATCACCTCCCATTTATCCACTTGAACTCCATTTGCTATTTCTCAGCCGAGCTCTGCATTCAGTAAATCTCGCGCTGCAAACTACAATAGCGCTTGATGCTATCAACGTAACCTGCAACCTTTGTGTCATCAGCAAATTTACTAACCCACCCCTCAAACTCCTCATCAAAGTTATTTATAAAAACTACAAAGAGCAGTGGTCCAAGAACAGGTGCCTGCATGACACCACTCACCACTGATCTCCAGGCAGATTAATTTCCATTCAGAACCACTCTCTGCCTTCTGTGAGCCAACCAGTTCCGAATCCGGACAGCCAAAACTCCCTGAATCCCATACCTCTTGACTTTCGGAATGAAAACATTATGCGGCACAACAAGCCGTGTCCCTGAGTCAGCTGCATCAATCCAGCTCCAACTTGAACATTTGCCTGGCAATATGGAAAATTACTCAACTATGTCCTGTCCCCGAAGAGGAGAATAATTGCAATTTGACTAAGTACCTCCTCTTCAGTCCTATTATGATAGTCAAATTGGTGGGAACTCCTTTTGATAGAGCTGTAAGCAGCACAGAGATAACCAGCTCAGTCTGGGTTCCTATAGGTCCCATATGGAGATGGTGCTGTTGTGCAAATATCACTTGATTGCTTATCCAGACCAGGCTAATTGTGTGCCAGACAGTGGAAGCAAAAAACAATGGATAATATATCGAGGTGCAAAATTTGGTGTCATTAAATTGGTGAAGCTTATTCTGATTGTCAACACCAATTTCCTGTCCCAATGAACTTTCAGGAAGCAAACTTCCCCTGCTTTCCGGGTCCTGTCCAAAAGTATTCCCAGTCACACAGACATGTGATGAACTCTTCAAATGGTTTCCGAAGAGGCCAAACAAGACACTCAATTATATCAATCTGCTCCGATGTCTCAAATGATGAAACTGGACAGAACACATGGCACCAGCCTCGGTATCATAAAATGGAACGGGAAACACAGTCCTGTCGACCTACAGAGACCTCCTTCCAAACATCTGAGAGCTTGTGACAACATTTACAGAGCTTTCCCACAGATTTCACAGAAACATTGAAAAATGAGTAGGTCATTGAACAAACTGAGCCTTACCCATGAGAGTTCATGGCCTAAAACCACCTCAATGCACTTTTCCCATAGTATGTCCACATGCGTGGATGTGATTGACATTGCCAAAATATAAAATGAGAAATGCAGTCATCCCTTCGGTCCATAGAGTTTTCTACGTGGCACAATATTATGATGTCTCATCCTCTCTCTCCATAACGTACTGCTGCAATCTCCCTATCCCTTTAGTAACTAGAAATACATATTTAAGCTGAGTGCCATGGCTTCCATAACCTTATGTGGGAGAGAATTCCCCAGGTTCAACTGTCTCTGATTGCAGACTTTTTTTTCTTATCTCAATGCAGAGTCTCCTGCCTGTACCTCATACTGTGGGCCCTTGTTTCAGAAGTCCCAGCCAGGGGCAATTATCATCCCTGCATCAAATCTGTTTCACCCTGTCATTGCTTTTTATATTGCACCGAGATATAAACTAATTTTCCCAAATCTCATGAAATACATTCCCAGTCGACACAAGCTCTGCTCAAACATCAAGCCGGTCAGCCCAGATATCAGTCTGTCCACCCTTCGCTACTCTCTCTCAGTGTCAGGTTTGTCCTTTATTCGATAAGGAAACTAAAAACTGCACACAATAATACACAATGTTCGAGATAACTTCTCTCCTAATCCCTGTACAGCTACATAAAGGCACCTCCCTGAAATGCAGATCAACACATCATTTGTGTTCCGAATTGTTTTCTGCTCTTACAATATTGCTTATTGATTGAGCAGAGTTTGGGTCGACTGGGATTGTATTCATTTTCAATGTAACAGTTAACCACGTGGTGGGTCGGTGCACACTGGCCAGTATGCCAAAGCCATTCCCAGTATTGACTTCTGGCTTCAGGCCTGCGCAAACGGAAACAGAAAGAAGGAGCATCAGTTCCTTGAGAGATCCACTTTTCCCAAACATTCCCTTTTCAAATGGGAGGCTGCCATACTCTATTTCCCCCGTACAGCGCACAACCCACATTGCTATCCATCTGCCATGTATATGCCTATTCACTCCACTTGTCTCAAACATCTTGTAACTTTCTTTCGTCCTTCTCACCCACTTACAATCTCACATCTGTCAGCAGATTGCGATATGTTGGCATTTGATTTCCACAACCAAATGTTTGACGTGTTGGGAAAAGCTGGTCAAACCAAAGTCCTCTTATAATCTGTGTCTCGATTAACAAAGTTTGTGCGGACAATCGCATGTGATTTCTTAAATAACCTATTAACGTGTACCACTTTCTGGGAGGGATGGTGAAGCAACCCCTGAGCTTCCTAGTTTACTGCCATTCATTGAGTACACCGCTGTCTGTTTCCTTCTTCCAAAGTGAATCAACTCATGTTTATCAGGCTTACATTCCATCTGGCATTGACCTGCCCATCTGACCATGCTATCTATATCGTCCTGTAACACAGTGCCTTAGTCCTCACTGCCAACCAGACGGCCAATAGCGATGAATACAATTGCTTAGCTAAGTGCGACTGGCACAGACATCAAGGCAGATTTAACTGAGCATGACATCCAGGAGCCAGAGCAAAATTACACTTAATGAGAATTGGTTGTGTCCTTTCCACTGTTGGCACAAGGGAATATATTTATCATCGGTCGACATCAATCATCTCAGTCGTTGGACATCGCTGCAGGAGATCGTCAGGGTTGTTTCATCAGTCCAGGCATATCCAGTTTGTCGTTGGGGACTCCCTGCAGTGTGGAAGCAGGCAATTCAGCCCACTGAGTACACACTGATCAGAAGTGGCGATAGTCACTGAAGATCACACAATGTTCAGAATAATTTTTCACCACCCAGCTCCTGATTCAGTCTGTTTCCATGTGCACGAAATCCTGGACACCATTCACGCTTGTGCTGTTTAAGTGTCGGTAACATTTAGGTAACAGCACTGCACATATTCACTCTAAACGGCGGAGTTCATTCAGTACCTCAATCATGGTTCACAAGAATATGAAGAAATCATTCAGCGCATCAAAACTATTGGACAAGAAAAGGAACAGCCTATTCAATCCCTCATTCTGGATCAGTGGTGCTGGAAGAGCACAGCAATTCAGGCAGCATACAAAAAGCTTCGAAATCGACGTTTCGGGCAAAAGCCCTTCATCAGGAATAAAGGGAGAGAGCCTGACGCGTGGAGAGATAAGCGAGAGGAGGGTGGGGGTGGGATAGAGTAGCATAGAATACAATAGGTCAGTGGGGGAGGAGATGAAGGTGATAGGTCAGGGAGGAGAGAGTGGAGTGGATAGGTGGAAAAGGAGCTGGGCAGGTCGGAAAAGTCCGGACAAGTCAAGGGGATCGTGTTGCTGGAGGTTAGAAACTAGGATGAGGTGGGGGAAGGGGAAATGAGGAAACTATTGAAGTCCACATTGATGCCCTGGGGTTGAAGTGTTCCGAGGCGGAAGATGAGGCGTTCTTCCTCCAGGCGTCTGGTGGTGAGGGAGCGGCGGTGAAGGAGGCCCAGGAACTCCATATCCTCGGCAGAGTGGGAGGGGGAGTTTGAACTGCCGAGGATATGGAGGTGCTGGGCCTCCTCCACCGCCGCTCCCTCACCACCAGACGCATGGAAGAAGAACGCCTCATCTTCCGCCTCGGAACACTTCAAACCCAGGGCATCAATGTGGACTTCAACAGCTTCCTCATTTCCCCTTCCCCCACCTCATCCTAGTTTCTAACCTCCAGCAACACGATCCCCTTGACTTGTCCGGACTTGTCCGACCTGCCCAGCTCCTTTTCCACCTATCCACTCCACCCTCTCCTCCCTGACCTATCACCTTCATCTCCTCCCCCACTGACCTATTGTACTCTATGCTACTCTATCGCCACCCCCACCCTCCTCTAGCTTATCTCTCCACGCTTCAGGCTCTCTGCCTTTATTCCTGATGAAGGGCTTTTGCCCGAAACGTCGATTTTGAAGCTTTTCGGATGCTGCCTGAATTGCTGTGCTCTTCCAGCACCACTGATCCAGAATCTGGTTTCCAGCATCTGCAGTCATTGTTTTTACCTATTCAATCCCTCATGTCTATTATACTTGAAGAAAAGAAGTCTGCTCAGCCCCACAAATCATTTACACTGGATCTGAAAGAGACCATTTCACATCTGGAGTCACTGACAAAGGAACTGGAGAAGATCATTCAGCGTCACAAGTCAGTACATCAGGAACAGGAAGTTTTTAGATATGCTCCAATTTCACCAACAAATGGAGCAGGAACTGCACAGATGGACTGTTTCACGTTGCTCACCGTGGCTTCGTAAATACGTGCAATTTTAGCATATCATTTGCACTTACAATTATTTGCTGCCCCGTCTGAATTCTGTTCGTAACGTTTCACTAAGGAATTCCAGTTCCTTTTCAACAACAGCACTTCCCAACCTCTCACCATGTAATAAACACAAACGAGATTTCTAAAGTTTGTTGCTAACGTCTGAATATTTGTATACCTTGCGAACAGATATTTGCCCAAGCACAGTTCCTTCTGTTATTCCACAAGCCTGGTATCCGGAGAAAAAACTCCAGTACTCTATTCATTTTGCCCATTATCCACTTTTTAATCCATTCTGTATATATTCCATTTCAAAATATGCATGGACGTTAACATTTTCCACTCACCTGTATTCAACCATATCAAACTTCTTCTGAAAATTTAGATACTTCATTCCCACTGGTCCTCAGTTGTCGATGGGAATTCTCCACAAACTCCAGCATGTTTATCAAAGAACATTTCCCTTTGCTGAATCACGGCCAAATCTTGCAAATCATAGCATTAATGTCCCATTGCTCATTAAAATTTTCCAATATGTTTCTCACAACTGACATCAAGGTATTTAGATTTTGTTTTACTTCCTTGTCCTGTTTTAAATATCTGGGTTTACAATAGCTGCTTTCCAGCGTGCGAGTTCCTTTCCAGTATCTAACAAGCTTTGACGAATAATCCGTAATTCTTTCACTAGTTCTATCGCCTAATCCTCAATACTATGGAATTCAGCGCTTCAGATGCAGCAACTTACCAAGCTTCAATTCCATGAGATTTTCAAAACATACTCTTCCATAATTTTAATTTCCTGCAGTTTCTCATTTTTACCATTTCTCCTATTCCCTAGATTTTTCGAGAAGTTACCTTCTGTCCCTTCCTTGGGGGAGATAGAAACAATATATTTAGCTTAGCGGGTAGATGGTTTGTCTCAGCTCATGAATACATCCAGGACTGTACTTTGGAGATGATGGATATGTTCCCCACTCGTACCTTGAAAGTTTCAAAGTAGAATGGGTCCAGCTCAGAAAAATGTTCCTGGGAACCTCAAGGAAAAAATAACAACAGTGCCCATTCGCTGCCTGTGTAGAGAGCTTGCCCCTTCTGTGTAGTCTCAGCTTAATTATGGACGCAGATGGGGCGGCACAGTGGCTCAGTAGTTCGCACTGCAGCCTCACAGCTCGAGGGACCGGGGTTCAATTCCAGTCTTGGGCAACTATCTATGTGGGGTTTGCACGTTCTCTCTGTGCGGGTTTCCTGCGGGTGCTCTGGTTTCCTCCCACAGGCTAAATCTGTGCAGATTAGGTGAATTGGCCATGCTAATTTGCCCATAAAGTTAGGTGCATTCGTCAGAGGGAAATGGGTCTGGGTGGGTTGCTCTTCGGTACAGACTTCTTAGGCCAAAGGACCTGCTTCCACTCTGCAAGGAATCGAATCTCTTCTCCTACTCTGTAATAGAGTGTCCAGAGTGGGGTCACCAGATCCTCGGGTCTCCTTGAATTAACCCAGCAGTTGACAAGACAAATACGAAAACGCCATCCACAGAAATTCCACTGATTTTCCAATGAGAGGACCAGGTCAAATCCCCATAGATATGTTGTGCATAGTCAGTGTTAATAATGCTCCCTCTCCTGAGTTTCCCTTCGTGACTGAGAAAGCCATTCCATCTCCGAACAGTCCCACAGGAACTGTTCCTTTCTCCAAAGAAGCAGTTCACAACATAACACCTCCTTCCTCTGTATCACAGCAACTATAACGACAGTAACAATCTTGTCGATGGAGTTATCACCACATTCTGAGAAGATACAGAAAGCGAGTTTAACTCACTTGAAAGAGCGACTTACCTAAATGGATGTGATGTTCAGGTATATGGGAAAAGCAAATAACTTCCGATTTTATATTCCTTGCAGTTCATCAACAGCAATTCGTTTGTGTATGTTTCCTCTCTCTCTCTCGCTCTCTCCCGCCGGCCATTTATCCATCTATTCAATTCAAACACGCCCCTCCATGACCCCAGCCCCCTCCAACTCAACCATCCCTGATATCAGCATATATAACATTATTTCCCAGTTGCTTGCAGTTCTGATGTACGATCATTGGACATGAAACGCTATTTGCATTTCTCGTGACAGAGGCTGCCATACTGGTTGGGATTCCCCAACACTTTTAGACGCTTAAAAAAGTTATTTCATATCTCCAGCATTGATAGTTCCTTGGTTTATTTCACCTTTAATTTTGTTGATTCACGGGATGTCAACATCACTCGCAAAAGGAGCATTTGTCTTGATCCTAATTGCTCTTGACAGTGAGACCATTTGTCAAGGCAATACGGAGCCAAACATACTGATGTGGATCTGAGGTCAGAATTAGTCCAGACTGGGATATAATGGCAAGTTTCTTTTCCAAAGTTTATCAGTGAAATAATAAAAGAAATATGCTTGCTTTATGTTTGCCATGAGTGAAATTAGACCTCAGTCGAATTTTTGCCATTAGAATTTACGTTCTGATTTGGAGATCGATGTTGTACTGGGATGTCATTCAACACCAGGTTATAGTTTAACAGATTTATTTGGAAGCACTAGATTTCCGAGACCTGTTCCTTCATCAGGTGGTTGTGGAACAGAAGATCGTAAGACACAGAATTTATAGCAAAGGTGTATCGTGTGATGCAACTGAAATGATGTATTGATAAAGACCTGGATATTTTTTGTTAAACCTCTCCCCTTTTAGAATACACGTGTTGCGTTCAGTTATTTGATATGAACCCCAGGACGATTTCTTTAAACTTAGATTCTCAAGTGAACTTTAACACTGAGTGCCAAGTCAGTTCCGATAATGTCTTGAAGTGATATGTGTCCCAACGTTCAGACTGATTCTATTGCTCAAAAAAAACAGTATTTACATGAACTTTACATGGATTCATCGGCTGTGGTCATCGGCTGTGGTAGAATTTGAAACAATGCCGTTAAAGTCATAACCTGTGCCTCAGAATTGTACATTCATTGACATTATTACTCTGATGCAGGACCCCTGTTGTGAAATAACTGGAGAGGGAAGGATAAGTTTGTAATCAAAATACTTGTAACTGAAAGTGTAGTCAGAAGAGAACTGGACACGTAAAATCAGAAATGAACAAACGGGTAGATGCTAGCTAATTCATCAACAACACAGAGACAGAGGTAGAGTCTGGAGATATGATGGAGGTGGTGGGAGCAGATCAATGACAGAGAGTTTACAGAGAAATAAAACAGTTCAGTGAGAAAGACAGACTCAAAGTTCTGAACAGTCTTGTTCCTTCGAAGATGATTATGATTGAGGAGTTTGAAATGCAGTTTATATTTGCTAAATCTAAATTACCGAAATAGGAATAACCTTCACCATCGTTTATAGAATAGGCGAGATAGACTTACCAGGAACACGAACAATAGCCAGCATGGGATAATAACCCAGCTGAATGGTCATCAGTACAGAATCTATCTGGAACTCGGACAAGGTCACATTCAGAGAAAGATAGTGAAGAGCCAAGGATAAACTACTGTCCGTTGTTGCAACATTCCAGTCTAATGTTCTCAGATTCTGATCCATTGTTGGAACATTCGAGTCTATTGTTCTCTGATTCAGAGAACAATAATTTTTTGTATCCTTCCAATCTATTGTTCTCGCATTCTTATCCATTGTTGAAACATTCCATTCTAATGCTCTCAGCTTCTGATGAATTCTTGGTACATTCCGTTCTAAGACCGTGTTTCTCTCCCTGTCTCTGCAGCTGCTGACCCAATCGTGTTGAGGATGACACTACCACTGATACTAAGGGGTAACATGTTGAAGGAAACCCCTTGTTTAAGAAATGAGGAAATCTTCCAGTGACACATTTAGAATCCATAGAGACTGACATCAATCACAGTCACTAAGTAAACAGCACCTGTTAACCCCTTTCATGACAACCCTTATATATCACAAGAATACTTGGTCTGGGTGAAATGTTGACATCACGGATAATTGGACAAATGGCACATTTCCAATTGTAAATTTACATGTGAGGGAGAAAGATGATGCTTTCTGTTCACTAGGTCTATAATTACCTTTAATGCCGAAGCGCACCCACCCAGACGCCTGCATCTAACACTATGGGCAATTTAGCGTTTTTTCACATTTTTGGAATGTGGGAGGAAACAGGAGCACCTGGAGGAAACCCACGCTGACGCGGAGGAGAATGTGCAAACTCCACTCAGTCAGTTGCTTGAGCCGGGAATTGAACCTGGGTCTGTCGCGCTGGGAGACAGCAGTGCTGACCACTGTGCCACCATGCCGCCCACATTCCATGGCGTTTTAGCAGATTAGGAAGTGTTGGGCTACCGCGGCCGTCTACGTCTGATCACCAGGCCTGCTGCATCCTTTTGTTTTATTTCTTATGTTTAACTTCAACATTTCACTCGAAATCATTCAACGCCTTAGGAGGGCAGAGGCCTTTTTTAAGCGGCTACACAATGGCCGAGTAGTGCACATACAGTCTGTTCCTTGTTGGCATTGTTGCCCCCTCCTGGTCATGTATAGTGGTGGTCTGCGTCAGTGGAAGGATGTTCATTTTCTAACAGAACCAGGATACTTCGCTTTACCTTTCGCAAAATGTCGATGGGGTGTCAGTTGGGTTGGAAGTCAGCAAACCTCTCCCAGCTTCTAAACATTCTCTCTAATATTTCTCTCAGAATTGTCTTTTGATGTTCTTTTTTTCCTGGAGTGTAGAACTGCATGTGAGACAAACTGTTTTCTGATTTTGCTTTTTGGTAATTGTGTGTTTATGGGATGGTATTTACCATATTGTCACTTACAACTCTTACTTTTGTTGTATCTTATCTATAATGTTTGTATGAAATAGTGTTTTGCTTAATGTCGAATATTTTGAGCAAATAAATTGCATCTGAAACACAGCACCTCACATTTACTTTTAAAATATGAAAATGTTCGGGTGGAGGCTACCTTCTCCATGTATAGTGAGGGAGTCTGTTCGAGTTCATAACAAGAGGGACACATATTCACATTTTAATGGGATAATTACTTCCTGCACAGTGTGCTGCAGAAATACGGGTTTGACAGCTGAATGGTCCGATTTGGAAGAGTAGGAGTTATATCAGAAGTTATATCGGACACTCAACCCACGTCACCGATCAGCTCAGACATGTATAATCCTAGATGAGGTTTCTACGCAGCGTGGAGTATTGTGCAGACCACGCACAGTACAACGCAGCAATCTGTACAGGATGGAAGACTCTGCAGGGCTCACCAGTTCATTAGTTATTTGTCCAACATAGGGATTAGTACATATCACACTGGTACGTTGATTTATGGAGCAGGACGAAAGGGTCTGTGACGCACGGGGAACTGTGCTGGCTACACCAGTGCTTCACTCTGTAAACGCGGACAAAGTATCTGTTCAGTATGGGAGCTGAGCAGTGAACAGGGCTTCATTTTACTACAGCAGCGGGAGCGGTGAGAGTGAGAACCAGGGGTCTGCCGGGAACATAAATGAACTGCTATATTTGGGCTGTGGTTGAACCTGAGACAATACGCGTGAACTGTCTTTCACCGGCCCTATGCCACGGAACAAAGAGGCTGCGGTGTCCGGAGGTTTTTCTCTTTCTTTTTTATTGTGTGAGTGGTTAAAAATACTTTATTTTTCCTTTCGCATTTATTTGATTATTTGAGGAAAAGCATAGTATAGAAACATGAGCAATTAATTAACCCATAAATTTATACAACTAAGGTAATTAACTAAGTAGAAATGGCTAGGCAGTTAATGTGCGGTCGCTATAAGATGTGAGAGCGGACTAGTCGATTTGTGACTGCAGTGACCACATTTGCAGCACGTGTTAGTTGCTGGAGCAACTCCAGCTCCGAGTTGATGATCTGGAATCTTAGATTCAAACACTGTGGCACATCCGGGAGGGGGACAGTTGCACGGAAAATTTGTTTCAGAAGGCCGTCACACCTGGCAGATTAAGTAATTCAAATTCAGTTAATTCTCAGGGACAACAGAATGTGACTGCAATTAATGAAGTTCGGGTGATTCTGAGTTCAAGATTGGATGTGCCTCGGCTTTTGACCTTATTCAACAGATATGAGACGAATGCTTTCTGTGTGAATGAAGAAAAGGGCTAGGGGGAGGATGAGCCAGCTGACCAAGGCACCATCGTCCAGAAGCCATTCTTGAGGGGAGAGCAAAAAGATAAGTGGTCGTTATATGGGATGCGATAATTTGGGGAATAGACAGGATACTTTGCAAGCTGGATGGAGAGTCCTGCATGGTCTGTTGCCTGCCCGGTGCAAGGGTGCTGGACATCTCTGACTGAAAGCATATTGGCGCGGGAATGGGAGGATCCAGTTGTTATGCCCCAAGTTGGGACTAACAACATGAGCAAGGCAAGGATGGAAGACCTGTTTGATGATTATCAAGCGCTAGGAATGAAATTAAGCAACAGGTCCATGAGGGCAGTAATCGTCATTTTACAGCCCGTGACATGGGCAAGTTGTCTTAGGGTTAAGAAATTGAGCGAACTAAACACGTGGCTAAGGGAGTGAAGTGGAAAAGAGGGATTCCATTTCATGGGGCATTGGCATCAGTTTTTTAACCGGGGAATCTATACTGATGGGGCAGTTTCCACCTGAGCAGATCTGAGACGAGTTTTCTGGCAGAGATGGTAAATTGGGTGGTCAGTATTACTTTAACATAATAATTTGGCGGCGGGGGAGAGGAAGGGAAACCACGGGAACTATGATGTGAAATCAAAAGGGAAGCAGCAGGTAAGCATGTTTGCAAGAATATTTAAGTACAAGGCAAAGTATGAAATAAGTGAAAAGAAAGGATAACTTAGGAGATATTCTTTGAATTGTTAGAAATCACGATCGTATGACAGCTAACAGAAGGAGACTACATGCAGGCTCGCAGCATTCATAACAAGGTCAATGAGTTAACAGCACAAATTATCGCAAATTAATATGATTTAGTCGCCATTACACAGACATGGTTGCAGGATGTTTACGACTAGGAGTTAAATATCCAGGGGTATCAAACTAGTCGGAAGGACAGATAGGAAGTGAAGGAAGGTGATATAAATCTGATATTCAAGGACGATATCAGGGCAGTTCTGAGAGGTGATGCATATTCTATGGAGGATAGGGCTGAATCGATTTGCCTGGAAATTAGAATGTCTGAGAAGAAAAAAATCACTGATAGGCGTAGTCTATTGGCTACCAAATCATGACATCACAGTGGGGCAGGCTACAAACAAAGAAATAACTCATGCCTGTAAAATGATACGGCAATTATCATTGGGGATTTTCATATGCAAGTCTATTAGTCCTACCAGCTCAGTCAGGGTCGTCTTGAGGACGAGAGTGTTGAGTGCACCCTTCATAGTTTTCTTGAATAGTATGTAATGGAACCGATCAGGTAGCAAGCTATCCGAGATCTGGACCTGCGTAATGAGGCAGGAGTTATTAATTAACTCACAGAGGGACGCTCTTGAAGCTGTGAGAATACAGATGGAGAATGTAAAGATAATATCCAGTACCAGAGTCCTGAAATTAAACAAGGGAGATTACAAAAGGATGTGGGAGGATTTGGACGGCGTAGATTGGAAACAAAGATTTTATGGTGGTCAGTTGACGAGGAGTGAAGGACTTTCAAAGCAATTTGAAAGAACTGTACGAAAATGGATAATCTGCCAAGAATACCCAAGGAAACAAGAGACGCTTTCACATTGAAAGAGAAGGCACACAAAGTGTCCAAGAACAGCAGGAAATTAGCAGATTTGGAAAACTTTAAAAGTCAACAATAAGCCACAAAAAGAGCTGTAAGGGACATGAGGAATAAAATAGCACATATTGCAAAGACAAAAGCAAATGTTTCTATGAATCGAAAACAAAGGTGGCTACAGTAAACGTGAGTTCTTTTATGATGATAACGGGCATTTAGTAAGGGCATTTGATGAAATGGCCCAAGGCGTTGAACAAATAATTTGTGCTGGTCTTCACAGTGGAGTAGATTAATAACATACCAGTAACTGACAAAGGACAAAGGTATGTCATGACCTGGAAACAATCATTATTACGGAAGAGGTATTAAGAGGCCAAGCTAATGGATCCAAGAATAGACAAGGCTGCTGGCCCTGACAGAATGCCGACCAGGCTCCAAAAAGAGATGGCGGAAAAATTATCAAGTGCACTGGCGGTAATTCTCCAAAACTAACTAGACACCAGGGCAGTCACAGCAGATTGGAAAGCAGGAAATCTGATACCACTATTTGAAGTGAGAGGCCGCCAAAAGATGGGGAATTATAGATCAGTTAGCTTAACCCCTGCAGTGGGGAAGATGCTTAAGTCTGTCGTCAACGAAGAAATAGTCAAGTATCTCGGTAGAAATTGGCCCGTTTTGCAGACACAACATGGGTTTATGAAGGGCAGGTAATGCTCAACGGAACTTTTGCAATTCTATGAAGCCATTATGAGAAATGAGGACAACCGGGGACCATTGAATGTGGTGTACCTGGTTTCCCACACGGCTTTCAACAAGGTGCCACACAAGAGGCTGCTGTGTAAGAAAAAAGATGCATGACATTACGAATAGAGTAGTGGCATGGCCAGAGGATTGGTTGACTGACAAGAAGAAAAGTGTGTGGATAAAGAGTCCACTGTGTTTTGCAATGAGTAACTAGTGGTGTCCCTCAGCAATCAGTGTGGTGGCCACAATCATTTACAATTTACAGAGATGATTTGGAGTTGGGAACACGTGTAGGCTGTCAAATTTTACTGACGACACTGAGCTGAGAGGCAGACCAAAGTGTGCAGAGGACTGTGAAACTTTACAGAGGAATATGGACAATTTAAGTGAATGGGCAAACATCTGGTAGATGGAGTAAATAGTAATAAATGTGAAGTCATCCATTTTGGCAAAGTAACAGTAAGAAAACTTTACTTGACTGGTAAAAATGTTGCAGCATGCTGCTGTGCAGAGGGCCCTGGGTGACCTTGTGCATAAGTCACAGTGGGTTGTTCTGCCGGGATGACAAGTAAATCAGAAATCAAATGGAATTTTGTTCTTCAATGTTAAAGGCATTGAGTAAAATGTAAAGTGGTCATGTTGCAGCTGTACAGGGTGCTAGTGAGGCCACACTTGGAGTATTGCATTCAGTTTTGGTCTCCTGAATTTAGAAACAACATAGTGGCCGTGTAGGAGGTGCAGTAGAGGTTCACTAGTTTTATACCGAAGTTGAGGGGTTTGGCTTATGAGGACAGACTGAGTAGACCATTGGAATCCAGAAGAATGAGGGGGATCTTACGGAAACATGTGAAATTACGAGGGAATAGGTAGGATATAAGTCAAGATGATGTTTCATTGGCAAGTAAAACGAGGACCGGAAGGCATCGCCTCAAGATTACATGGAAGAGATTTCGGACTGAATTGATAAGGAACTTCTTCACTCAGAGAGTTGTGATCAAACAGAATTCCTTGCCCAGCCAAGTAGTTGACACTAATTCAGTGAACAGTTTTTAGAGGGAATATAGATTTTTTGAACATTATACTAATTATAGGTTGCAGTGAAAGTGTGGATAAGTGGAGCTGAGTCCATGAAATGATTAGCCATGATCTTATCGATTGGCGAAGCAGGCTCGAAATGTTAGATGGTCTAATCCTGCTCCTGGTTCTTATGTTCTTATGAACACTAATGAATTGATCTGTAAACCTGGAGAAATTACCTTCCCAGCAGGTAAATACGCCAGTGCATTGCTCGTTAACACTGTGTAAGATCAGGGCCCTGCGTGGAGAAACTTTCAGCCCATGCTGCAAGTGGCAGGATGTGCGGCTCCCATCCATTTACAGCTCAATTTCTCAATTGTGCTACGATAAAGGATACTGTGGGTTTGCAACTGCCAGACAGAGATGATCGGGGAGTCAGTTTAAATACCAACAGATGGGAGGGGTCTGGGATATGGAAATGAGGGGGTCTGAGAGACAGCGTCTTCGGAGAATGTATTCACAGATTTCTGAACCCTGAAATGAAGACACTTCAACAGCATCCTGCAACATGACACAGTATTCCCAGGAATGATGGGTGGTCGGGATTTTGGTTTAAGTTCAAATGATGGACAGTTTTGTTCTGCAACTTTGTAACAGGGAGTGGGTTCAGCAGAGTCGTCACCTCACTGGGCTGAATCTAACAATAATTTATATCAGTGTCATTTTCATTGGGTTTGACACAGGGATTGTCAGCACGACGCCGAGCTACTTTGGTATTGCGATCTTATTGAAGTCACTTCATTAACGACCTACCCTACGTCATTGCTTCCCACTCATTCAATGCCAGCCCGATGCTCACAACCATCATGGCTGGAGGGACTTATCATTGCCTGGATACACCTGGATATACCGTGATCCTGGCACTGGTGCCATCTTTAAAAAGACCAATGGGCACAAGTTTGACCTTTCTCAGATTGGAGCTGTCGTGCATATTTTAAATTTAGCATGGCAAATAAGACGCAATTGTATCACGACGGGGCATGATGTTCTGTATTGATGGGGTCTACAGCAGAGGGGGACCATTCTCTTCCGAGAATGGGTCACGCCACCAGACCCACCAAGCATGTTCAAAGCTCACCATCCAATTCAGTGCAGTATCTGCGGGCTGAAGAAATGTACAGCAATGCACGACAAGAATTATTACTCTTTCATGTTTTGCGAGAATACATAACACTGTATACTCTCTACTCCCTCACATTCCCTGTATATCTGTTATAGAACATATCCCTGAAAAAGGCGCATGCTCCATTACTGTCATTACTGCATTAGCAACTTACCCCACCCCTTTTTGCACCTTCATCTATACCCCTCACACTAATAACACCAAATGGGTTTCCACACTGTGGAGTGACTCCCCTGGAAACCTCATCATTTCGCCTCCCCAACGACATCAGCGCTATAGGCAGCGACAAGCACTCCCACCCTCAGTCCCTCCCTTTCTCTTATTCCAGCAGAAACAGCCTATAATTGAACAGAAATTGTGACGTCAGGTGGTGAAGTGAATATCTGTTCCCTCACCACCACGCTTCTCCGTCATGTGGACGTGACACTGGCATGAGCCGGAGAAGACAGGGACGACTCGTGCAGAGATTCTGAAATATCCACGTCCAACCAACTGATAAGGAGGAATGCTCAGTGAAGTGCAATTCTCAATTTAAACCCACTGTCAGTTCCGTTTCACCCGGCAGAACTTAGAAACATGGCCCTGATGTCATCTCCCTTTTTTGTCGAGCTGGTACAAATGGAATCTCCATGTTGTCGGTGGCAGGAGAGTGGGCTCACAACTCATCGGACCAACACTTCCCGGAAGCAGCATGGAGGCTCCTTCCTGCACTTGCTCCTGTAATCAGCACAGATACTGAAATTAATCTGGGTTAATTACTGATATCTCCACTGGTCCTGGCAACTTCAGTCATATGTGCTCTTATACACACAAGAACCTCTGCTCCTGCACACCCTTTATAACGGAACAGCCTGCTTTATAATGTATTTCAACATTCCTCTTATCAAAGTAATCGTCTCACGCTGCTTTGCATTGGCTCTCATCTGCCATAAACCTGAACACTGCACCAACTTGTCACTGTCCTGTTTTTGTTCCACACTGTCCACCAAAAACGTAACAATTCTTCCAGGTTTGGTATCTACAAGCATTGAAATTGCACGAGACTCATACTTCAAAGTAACAACTGAAATAATGACACACTCAAGCGTATCAGCAAGAGAAAAACTGACACACGCTTCCATGTAACCAGTCAAATAATGACACACTTTCAACCAACTAACATACTTTTTTACTCACTTCAGACAGAATGCGTGTAATCGAAACAAACTAATCACGGAGCAAGAGTAATTCCGACAGACTGTTTCCATGCTGTACATCTCTATGACTCTATGACTCTATGTCGTATTAAAAGGCAGTGTTTTTGTGTGTTAGCGTGGTATGTTTTGTCTCTGCTTAGGGAGATGTAATGTCCCCCACTGCTAGCCCCCCAACGCTTCTGTAGTGGAAGTGGCAGAGGTTAGAAATCATCAAGGACTCAGTCACAGAGCGAGAGTGGGAGGGTAGCAGCTCACAGCACCAATTAATCTGACAGTACCAACAGTTCACTCGCATACAATCATAGAGTCGGTTTTGTAGAGAAGAATGTAATTTTACTGAAGTCCCTCAGCATGGAAATTGATTGTGTGGAGTAATGTTTATGGTTTCTCTGCAGTTTTTGATTGTTCTGTCTTTAGGCAGTATTCCGGAAACAGATTTTACATATGAAAGTGTATTTCCACTGCAATTGCATCTCGACCCACTGAGTGAAGCACTTTGAAAGAGGATGGAGATGAAGTTTATTGTACTTACTCTTTGCGATGTAATCTTTTGGTAGGATGAACACCAAAATGTGGGTTCTTCTTCCTGAATCACAAAAAGTTGGTTTACTGGTGCAGCAGATAATTATGAAGGCAAACGGAAGATTTTCTGTCATTAAAATACCGATACATAACCAAAGATACATGCAAACACAGATGCAGATAAACATACATGCATCCATAACTACACAGACTCAGCCTCAGCGCACACACACACACACACACACACACACACACACAGAAACCGCGATGTTTTTAAGACAGAGATAGACATTTGCATATTGATTTGTTGATTTATATGGGGATCAGATATTATGCAGAAAATGCTCGAGAATGTTGCTGAGAAACATATCAGCCATTTCTGGACAACAGAGCGGACTTAGTTGGACAAGTAACCGAATTCTCTCTTTTTTCATACTCTGATGTCGATATGGGTTCCTAAAGGTGCCCTGAGATTCCAATGTTAATTCGAGCTGCTACAATTTTGATTGGAGTGTCAATGTTTACGTGGGACACGTTTGAAGGCCTGAGTGTTCTCTGTCTGTTCCTAATTGTTGCCTTTCTTTTTTCAAAAAAGTTCGTGATTTGCTTTGAGGTTAACACACTTTAAAAATAACGGGTCTTGCACTGAGATAAGGATGTCCATTTCTCCTTTGGACTGTGCTGTCTGTGGTGCTCTCATCCCCAGGAAAGAGTGAAGATTGTGCCATTGAGGAGATTCAAGACTGACTTCAACTTACCTTTGGACTTGGGGTCAATAATTATTGGGAAGATTTGCTTAGCGACAATCAGATAAACAATGATCATTCTGAATGGTGCAACAGGCTCGAGGGACCAAATGGTCATCTGCTGCTTCTAATCCATGTGTTGTTCTCTCACTCAACCCCTCAACGCTTTTTCAGAGGAGAGAAAGGTCCTTTTCAACCACGCAGGATCATTACAATGAATCAGGAGCCGACTATCATTCCACTCTAATGAGTTATACAGGAATAGAATGAGGTAATTCAGCCCGTATTGTCATTACACAGCACATTTCAAAACAATTCAAACATGCTAAACTGCTGTCCGGAACCTTTGTTGATGATTTGGTTGTGGGTGCTGATTGATTCGCCATTCAGTTAGCTCATCAACCAAGACCGTCATCCAATACATTGTCAAATTGAGATAGAGGGTTTGCAATAGGATCTAGACATGGGAGGTAAGCCAACTTTCATCTGAAACAGTGTCCGGGCAATGTTGTTTCAGGGAAGCTTATGCTTTGATGTAATGACAAAATAATAATACATGGAGAGAGATCGCAGAATTTTAGGACAGAAAGCTTATAGAGTGTCCTGGAACATGATTCACATGAAATTAATCGGTAGTTGCAGCAGGTGATTAGAAAGATATATAGAATGATGTGCTTTTTGCCATGGAAACATTTTTGCTGCACCTAAGAAGTGCACTGCTGAGAGTACACCTGATATACTGCATGTAGTTTTTATCCTACATATTGAAACAGAAAACAGAATTGTTTTCCTCGATGTTTCATTGAGTTGCTATAATGTGGAAATAGGCCATTCAGCACAAACAATTCAAATGAAATCTTTACGGAGCATCCCAATGAAAATAACTACTGAAACCCTGCCTTTATCATGACTAATCCAACTAACCCGCGCATATTGAAATTTTTGAAGGAAACTGGAGCACCTGCAGGAAACGCACGCAGACATAGGGAGAAAATGCAAGCTTATTGCAGACAGTCACCCGCGGCTGGAATACAGCCAAGGCCCCGGGGGCCAAGAAGCAGCAGTTCTAACAATTGAATAACGATGCCACCACAAAAAAATGGAGGCCCACAATGGATGTCTCTATTTGCACAGGGGACTAAAACTGGGGAATCAATTTTAAGAATGCAGTGCATTCATTTTAAAACAAATATTTCGAAATTATGAACAACCTGTTTTTTTTTTTCTCGAAAATACATGGACACACATACACGTCTTCAAATTTTAAAGTGAGGATATCTTTAAGGAAAAGGCAGAGAGTGCAACAGGACAATGATGCACTTACATGTAGTAGGGAATTTTGCTGGAGATATAGTCTGAAGAATTTTCAAGGAGACCTCATGGGGTCCAATTTGGGCTGAGGTAACATTATTTTATGCTTCAGCTTAGAAAAGGATCAAATGGAATCTTCCTGAGAATTAATGGTATATTACTCGAACTTTCGTTGTTTATTCCTCTTCACAGCAAAACGTGAATACTCAAAGCTCTGAAGTCATTTTTACCACTGGTGGAGGATTCCTGTCAATGAGTCGTTGGAATTTCGCCATTGTCTGAAGCAAAATATATCCAGCCAAATCCACCTGTTCGAGGAAGAAATTCCATTCCTAACAGCTTGAGGATGCAGAATAACTTCCTGGAGCAGACTAATATGTCGGCAAACTCATGCTTCATTTTTTTTTTTTTTACCTTTGTCTTGAGTTGAACGATTATTTGGACAAAGGTCATGCATAATAATACTCTGTGCCTGCCTGTGTGTCTGTGTCTGTGTGTAATGTGGTACAGGCAGGAATGTTTGGCTGAGACAACAATCATTTCAGCCGAAATCTCAGTGCTGGTGAAACTAAATCAAAGAGTGTCTACTCCTCAGTCATAATGTCCCTCGCGTCTATTCGTCCCCTCCAATCTGCTAAACAAGTGTAGCTGTTGACAACTTGCTCCTAGTACATATGAATTCGTCTACTATACAATACCTGTTGAAAGCCTTGCTGAAGTCCATGTGGACAACCTCTAATGCTCCACCTTCACCTATTTTCTTGGTAACATCCACAAATACGCAATCAGGTTTATGAGGCATGATTTTCCACATTATCCATTCTGAGTACCTCTAATCTCATCCTCAACTGAGGATTCCCCAGATCCATTGCTGTTAGTGTCCTCAGCAGGGTTCCGACCCATCTCCTGCACTTTCACGCTCAACCATTCCCTTCCCTCCGGCAATAGCGATAGGATTCCCCTTGGAAGTCTTTACCATTTCACCAGTATCCACTTTCAGAAGACCATCAGCCGCCAATTACATTACCTCCAGCGAAATGCCATCACCACACACATATTGCCCTCCCCTCTTTTGTCAACTTTTTTCAGAGACTATTCCCACCGGGACTCCCTGGTGCACTCTTCTTTTACTCCTAACTGACACCCGATTCCACAGCTCCAACGCCGCTTCCCTTGCAAATGCTGCAGGTGCACCACTTGGGCCATCACAATTTTGTCCCTCGCTTCCAAAGATGTCCTGGGATACAGTTGATCAAATCTCTGGTATTTATTCGTGTTTATAACCTCTAAGACCACCAGCACTTCTTCGGTAAAGTAGCCTCTCATCAAAACATCCCTGTTAAGTTCCCTAGCATCCCTGTCTTTCTACACGGCAAATACTGATGCAAAATATTCGTACCGGATATGACTCATTGAGCAGAAGCGAACTGTATTGCATTAGCAGACGGAGGTTGAGTCCTTGTGAAGAGTGATAACCTCGCTTGGCGAGGCGCTTTTGGACTGTATTGTTGAACAGTTAACTGCATTTCTCTGTTTTTTTTTCCCACTGTTATAGAAGGACTGTAATGTTTTACATTTTGACTTTGTATTCTGTTTTTCTTTGCTTTGAACCAAGATTCCAACCCTCTGTAATTTTGCATCTAAGAAGGTGGCATAAGAGGTGAATTGTAAACTGCTAAATTTATGCACGTGAGGACGATTAAACTGATAAACCTAATAAACCCAACCCTTCATCCCTGTATTCTCACATAGATGGCTCTTTGAGTTTTAAGGGGCCCAATCGACTCCTGATTTCGTCTTTTGTCATTAATAGTCGAATCCTCTTACAAGGATGCCTTCCTTGAAGAAGCTCTCTTCCTCCCTATACAAAGATTTCAGTGAGTCCCTCTCTCACTGCACCCCCCAGGTCATCTCCTCTGCACAGACCACAACAAAACGACGGTTGGAGGAAGAACGCCTCATCTTCCGGCTAGGAACCCTCCAACCACAAGGTTTCGGATTTCACCAGTTTCCTCATTTCCCCTCCCCCCACCCTGTCTCAGTCAAATCCATCAAATTCAGCACCGCCTTCCTAACCTGAGATCTTCTTCCCGACCTCTCCGCCCCCACCCCAGTCTGACCTATCACCCTCACCTTGACCTCTTTCCACCTATCACATTTCCGACGCCCCTCCCCCAAGTCCCTCCTCCCTACCTTTTATCTTAGCCTGCTGGACAAACTTTCCCCATTCCTGAAGAAGAGCTTATGCCCGAAACGTCGATTCTCCTGTTCCCTAGATGCTGCCTGACCTGCTGCGCTTTTCCAGCAACACATTTCCAGTTATGTCATTAATACACTTGTAGACTCTCTTTGACTGAAGTGAAGTACAGAGCTGTGTCGGGTGTATAGAGGTGCTGCAGGAGTGTGCAGTCATATGGAGGGTTTTAGGGTCGGGATTAACATAATGAGGAAGCGAATATGAATGGCCTGGTGGAGGTGTCAGAGATAGCAAGGTGTGTAGGGGCTGCAGGAGGCTACTGAGATAGGGAGGGTATAGGAGCTGGAGGAGTTTAAAGAGAGAGGGAGGGCTGCAGGTGCTGTTGGAGGTTACAGAGATAAAGGGGTGTAGGGGCTGGAGGACGATACAAATGTAGGGAAGATTGTATGAACTGGAGGAGGACACAAAGATAGGGAAGACTGTAGGGACGGGGGGAGTTTACAGATATGAGGACGTGTGTCGGGGCTGGCGGAGATTACACAGATAGAGAGGGATTTCAGGGTTTAATTAGATTAGATTGCATACAGTCTGGAAGCAGGCCTTTCGGCCGAACAAGTCTACAGCAACCCGCCGAAGCGCAACCTACCCAGACCCCTTCACCTAACACTATGGGCAATTTTGCATAGCCAATTTCCCTAACCTGCATATTTTTGGACTGTGGGAGGAAACCGGAGCACCCGGAGGAAACCCAAGTAGACACGGAGAGAATGTGCAAACTCCACACAGTCAGTCGCCTGAGGCGGGAATTGAACCCGGGTCTCTGGCGGTGTGAGACAGCAGTGCTAACCACTGCCGCACATTTGGAAGTTGTTGGAGGTTAAAGAGGTAGGGAGATCTGCCGGGACTGGTGGAGATTACAGATTTAGGGAAAGTTTTCGGGACTGTTAGAGGTTAACGACATACGGAGGGGTGTAGGGTCTGTTGGAGATTACAGAGAAAGATAGCATTGCAGGTTTTGAAGTACGTTACAGAGGTAGGGAATGAGTAGCGGCTGGAGGAGGCTACAGAGATATGGAAGTGTGTGGAAACTATTGAGAGAGGAATGTATGTCGGACTTGATCAGCTTACAGATATACAGAAAGTTGTTGGGTTTGGAGGAGGTGATAGAGATAAGGCGGAGTACTGGGGAAGAGGGTGTTTAGAGGCATAGTGAGATGCATTGGATATGGAGGAGGTTACAGGGATAGAGATGACTGTATGGGAGAAGGTTACAAAGATAAGGACAGATGCAGAGGCTGGAGGAGATAGGCAGGGTAGGAGGGGTGGATTGAGTTTACAGAGATAGGGAGGTGTGTGCGGATAGAGTGTTAGAGAGGTACAAAGGATGTCGAGGCTCGGGAGTGTTACAGAGTGTTTTAAAAAATTCTCAAGGTCAGGTTCGTAGGAGAGTAGTCTGACACAGAACAAACGACCAAGAGGCGAGTCTGCTAGAATATGAGCATTTTATTCCCCGCAGCGTCGCCACAACCAGGTCTCATACTTACAACGAGTCTGGCTTATACTCACTCTACATGTTACCGGAACTGGGAGCCGTCAGTTCTCGTAGAGCAGTTGCCAACAACCCACGCTCGGCGGTTAAACGTAACCCCGGAGCAGACTCCCGGGTCTGGCTTATACTCACTCTACATGTTACCGGAACTGGGAGCCGTCAGTTCTCGTAGAGCGGTTGCCAACAACCCACGCTCGGCGGTTAAACGTAACCTCGGAGCAGACTCTACCGAACTGGAGACTTTTCCAGCTGATATACTCTTTTCCAGATATAAACATTCATGTGAACAGCAGAGCAAGGCTAAAAAACACATTCCATTCTGGTTACATACAGATAAGAAGATTCACACGGGACTAAGCGACACCTTCCATTTTCGGTTAGATTCACACATGTATTGGGACACAATTTTAACCCTTTCACCACATTCCACTGCTTGGCCCAATACATGTGTTGCATTATGATTCACACATGTATTGGGACATAATTTTACACCACACAGAGATACGGAGGAGTGGCGGGGTTGGTGGAGTTTACACAGATTGGGAGGGATTTAGAGGCAGGTGGAACTTACAGAGATAGGGAAGAAGGTAGGAGCTGGAGGAGTTATGCAGTGGCTGCTGGAGTTTAAAGCGAAAGGGAGGCTGGCAGAGGTTATTGATACAGGGTTGGAGCATTTCACAGAGTTGTGGGGTGGGTTGCAGAGACTGAGGGAGAAAACAGAAATTAGGATGCTTGTAGGGGCTGGAGGAGGTTATTAAAATACGGAGGGATGTTGGGTCTGGCGGGGGTTACATAGACCGGGAGAGATGACGGGGCTGGTGGAGATCTGTTAAATAGCTAGGGATGCCGGGATATGGATGTTGCAGGGATAGTGAGAGTTGTAGGGTCTGGAGTAGGTTAGTCAGATTGGGAGGGCAGTCGTGTCTGTCGATTAGAGAGATAGGGAAAGTGAAGGCGGCGTGAAGAGGTTACAGACACAGCGAGGGTGAAGGGGCTGTGGGAGGTTAAAGAGATAGGGAGGGTGGTAGGGTCTTGAGGAAGTTAGAAGGATAGGGAAGGATGTAGGACTGGGGTTTAGAGAGACAGGGAGTGATGTGGCATCTGGAGGATGGAAAGATAGGAAGATTGAAGGGGCTGGAATATTTTACAGAGATAACGAGTGGTGTAGGGCCTGAAGGAGGTTAGTGAGATAAAGAGGGACGTAGGATCTGGAGGAGTTGAAGAGGTAGAATGGGTGTAGGGCTTGAAGTGGTTAGATTGATAAAGAAAGCTGAAGGGCCTGGGGGTTGTTTAAGAGATAGGACGGCTGAAAGAGTCGGACAAGGTTAAACAGACTAGTAAGAGCGTAGCACAAAGGAAGTGGTAGGGGAATTAGGGAGGTATAAATACTGGATGAGTTTACAATGACGGATAGGGCTGTCATAGATGATGAAAATTATGGCGGTAAGGTGGGTCACGGCGACAAAGATGGTTATGGCTGGTGGTGATGGCAGGGATACAGAGGGCCAGTTAAAAAAACATAATTCCAGAATGACGTGATGGAGAAAAAAATTGTGGAACGATGTCATATACATTGGCATCAAGCAGCATTTCCTCAGCACCAACCTGCTGACTAAAGCTCAGTTTGGGCCCTGCCAGAGCCATTCATTCAGTGACATAATTGTATCTTTGGTTTAAAGATGGAAAACAAATATAAACAAATAACTGAATTCTAGAGATTGGGCGAGAGTGACTTCAGTTAGCATCATCATAACTACGTTTGACTAAGTGTGGTATCAAGAATTAATAGCAAAACTGAAGCAAATGGGCATCAGGGATACCTGTGCACTCGTTGAAGTTACACCTGTTATAAAGGAAGATTGTTGGAATTAGTGTAGAGCTGTTCTCTCAGCTACAGGACAGTTCCAGGACAGCAGTTCCTCGAGGAGGTGTTTCTGGGTAAGTCTGTCGAACAGAAATGGAAACGTAAGGCAGCATACTCCTACGGGATGATAGGGTTGTTTGTCGTTCGACAGAGACGATTGGTGGTAGTTTAACTGGGCAGTCATCATTCCTCAGTTTGGGGCAAGATTGAGTAGGACAGTCGTTCACAGTCACTACAGTCAGTGCAGGAATTGAACCAACGTTGTTGGCATTATTCTATAGTACAAACTAGCAGTCCCAATGATTGATTAAAACAAGTCCGCACTGAACTCCTTCGGGCAGATATTTTAATATTAATCTGTTCAGATCTGTTGTTACACACCTTTGGAGCAGATGGAACTTGAAGCAAGTTTCCTGACTCCATGAGAAAGACACTGTCAAAAAGTTATAAGAGTGTTCTCTGCCCGAGGCCCAACAATCGTCAGCTGTGTCATAAAGTCACAAGTGGAGGTGATCGCCAATGATTGGACAATATTCACAATTTGACAATGTTCGCGATTACACAGATATGCCAAATATGCATGTGTGCTTAAAAGGGGCAAATAACGTTTGCAGTATGCACGGGACGGAAACAGATCACGTTTACCATAACAGAATTGGACCATATCCTCCAACATTTAATGACATCACCATCACCGAACTCGCAAACTTTCAATATCCCAGAGATTAACATTAACCCGAACTGAACAGACCATATAAATCCATTGCCAATCCTGTAAATAGCTCATGCCTGAAACGTCTGCTCTCCTGCGTCTCGGATGCTGCTTGACTTGATGTGCTTTTCCAGGGCCACACGTTTCGACCCATATAAGTTCACTGGCTACAAGAATATGTCAACCGCTCGGAATTGTAGAGTAATAACTCACTTCAAGATTTCTGAATTCTTGCGCACCATCTATAAGATACAAGTTGAATGTGTGTGCGACTTCATTTCTCCGACTGCAGATTCAAACTATTCACTGACACTAATGAGCAGCAATGCCTGCCATCTACAGAGTTCTCTGTAGAAATTTGCCAAGGCTCCTGACAGAGTATGTCTGTAACCACGATCATCAAGAAGGACAAATGCAACAGATATATGTTCAAATTCAATTCCAAGCTATCTACCATACTGATTTGGAAATATATTGGTGTTCCTTCTGCGTCACTGTTTCGAGTTCCCTCCCTAACGGCATTGTACGTCTACCTACGTCACATAGATGGCAGCGGTTCAATGTGGCAGCTCACCCCCAACTGTTGAAGGGCAACAACGGACGGGCTAACCACTTTGCATGAATATATTAAAATGAAAAAGCATTATCCAAACGTGCCCAACACTGGGCACTGAGTTTTTTTTTTGAGCTCAGGCTGTTTCGGACGAATCAGTACCTTTCCTATTGTGAACAGCTGAAGGGATTTGCTGTTTGAAACAATCCGTCAGTCGTTCAGAGGTCTGGCCTACATACCAAGCATCATACAGACACTGATATTCACATACCACATTATTGAGCTGTGGGATAGTTAGAGGCAATTGAAAATATACTCACATCTGACTACAGAATTTTTGCACACAAAGTATTATTGTTGCCATGAAAATGATTATGTGTGAATACTAGCACACAATATTAATACGAGGGAATATAACTACATTTTCAAAGTTCTTGTACTAAATAATAGTTTGATTTTGGATGCGGTAACGTGACTCATCGTTTCAAAGCCCCTCACTGTTAGTTGTGCACTGTTTTCATCATACTGTTTTCAGAAAAGTGAACTGAATAAATGGGTTGACTTTGTGCTCCTTGGAAAATCGAAAAGTATGTATTGTCAAAGAATTTTGAACCTTCGGTAAAGACCAATATTCTTAATCTTCAGATAAATGCTGAAAATAGTTACATAGAAAATTCCAGCTCAAAACACATGCGAGGATGTTGGGCTGGGATCATTTTGGCCATCAATGGAGCTGCACAATTCAGGTTGGATACTGACGTTATGGAGCTGTCATGCACTGAATATGGTTTATGAGCGATTCAATGTATGGCGCCGTGTACTGCAGGAGACCATTGTATTTATACCTCCTTTATTCAGGATCGGATCCAAGATGCAGAATTAGAGTTGAGGTGGCACGCCAGAAGAGATAAATTTACAGGACAAACTTGTTGTCAGTTGATACTTACAAACGTTTAACTGCGTTTGGACCAGCAATGAGGCCTGTGCTCGTCCATTGTTTAGTCTTGCCCACACATTTCCCTGTTGCTCATTTATGACTTGAGCTGGTCTTTTCTGATGGATTGTGTGAATAACTGTCCAGTCCCAGTTTTGAATCTCAATGGACAGACTTTATAGATGTGCAGTATTGTGGACGTAGTGGTGAGTCCCAGTAATAGTGTGCCTGAATTCAGACATTTTTTTAAAAGCCATTTTCAACAGATTTGCTAACGGTGTGTTTTCTCATCTGAACATGAATCCGCTGTTCACTACTGTCATCGAACTGCGTAATATTTAGATGTGTCCACTTCAGTTGCTATCAAATGAAAAACAATAGTGTTTGGTTTATTTTAATACATGTAAGAAATAAACTTTTATTAACTTTTCATTGTACAAAATATACAAAAAGTAAAAGTGCCCTTTCATAAATTTCCCACAAACTAATCAAGCAGCAGTCAGTCATTGTCCTTAAAGCAGGATTTTGTGAACAGAATTACGTCCCAAGCAACATCACAATAAAACATAAAACATAGAACAATAGAGTGCTCAACAGTCCCTTCGGCCCTCAATGTTGTACTGAACTGTCAACTAATCGAAGCCCATCTCCCGACATGATTCAATCATCGTCCATATGTTTATTCAAGGACTGTTTAAATGCCCCTAGTGAAGCTGAGTTAACTGAATTGGCTGGCATGATATTTCACGATTTTACCATGGTGTGAGTAAAGAATCTGCCTCTGACATCTATCTTAAATCTACCACACTTCAAGTTGCAGCTATGCCCCCTCGTAAATGATGATGACATCATCCTAGGGAAAACACTATCACTGTGCACCCTATGTAATCCTCTGACAATTTGAAATGTCTCAATTAAATCCATTCTTAGTCTTCTTTTCTCCAATTTGAACAGAACCAAGTCCATCAGCTTTTCCTCAAAAGACCTTTGCTCCAGTCTAGGCAACATCCTGGTAATTCTCCTCTGCAACTTTTCCAATGCTTCCACACGTTTCCTGTAATGGGCCGAGCAGAAACTGTACTCAATATTACAAGTGTAGAGTTGCAGCATGACATCACGACCCCAGAACTCAATCCATCTACCAATAAAACCTAACACACAGTATGCTTTCTTAACTGTACTATCAACATTGGTGACAACTTTAAGCGATTTATGTTCATTGAAACCAAGACCCATCTGCACATCCACACAACCGAGAAACTTACCATTGACACAGTAGTCTGCCTTCCTGTTATTATTCCCAAAATCAGTCAGCTCACATTTATCTGCATTGATCTCCATTTGCCACGTCTCAGCCCAATTCTGCAGTTTATCCAAGTCCCTCTGCTATCTGCAACATTCTTCCAAACTGTCCACCACTCCACCGACTTTAGCGTCATCTGCAATCTTACTAAGCCATCCACTGATGTCTGTGTCCAAGTCACTTATAAAAATGACAAGCAACTGTGGTCCGAAAACAAATCATTGTGTCACATTCTAGTAACCGATTTCCAGTCTGAATATTTTCCATCAACCACCACTCGCTGCTTTCTTCCAGAAAGTGAATTTCTAATCCAGAACTCTAAATCGCGCTCAATCCCATGCCTCTGCATTTTCTCCATAAGCCTACAATGTGGAAGCTTATGAAAGGTGTTACTGATGTCCATGTACAGCATGTCAAATGCCCTACCCTCATCTACATGCTTGGTCACCTTCTCATAAAAGTCAGTGAGGTTTGTGAAACACAACCTACCTTTGACGAAGCCACGTTGACTATCTCCAATCAAATTGTTGATTGCGTGATGGTAATAAATCCTGTCTCTTATAATCCTTTACAACACTTTTCCGATAACATACATAAAGCTCATTGGTCTATAATTAAGTTGGTCATCTCTTCTGCCCTTCTTGAACAAGGGCACAATATTTGCAATCCTCCCGTCCTCTGGTACTAATCCTGTAGACAATGACGACTAAAAGATCAAGGCCAAAGGCTTGGCATTCGCCACAACAACTTCTCAGAGAACCCTCGGATAAAACCAATCTGACCCAGATGACTGACCTACTTTCACACGTTCTGGATTGGCAACACCTCCTCCTTTCAAACCTCAATCCCTTACCGTCTAATAGCCCGTATCTCAGTCTTCTGCGCCACAATATCCTTCTATTCCTGAGTGAAAGCTGTTGAGAAGTATTCGTTTCGTACATCTATGCTCCCCACAGAGTCCACACAGAACTTCCCACTTCTGTTTATGACTGGTCCTATTTCTACCCCAGTCATCCTTTTATTCCTCACATATCAATATAATGCTTTAGTGTTCGCTTTGTACCTGCTAAGGTATATTTTGTCCCCTCTTCTTCTTCTTAACTCTCTCTCTTTGAATCCTTCCATCTAATATGTAACTCGCCATCGCCTCATCTGAATCATCATGTCTCAACATCACATGAACCTCCCTCTTCCGCTTAAAAAGAGATAAATTTCTTCAGTAAACCACGGTTCCCTTACCATGTCACTTCCTCCCTGTCTGACAGGGACATACCTATCAAGAACACATAATATCCCTTCTTTGAACCAGCTCCACTTTTCGATTGTCCCCATCCCCTGAATTTTTCCACAGCACTCTAGGCCTCCTAAGTCTTGCCTCATCATATTAGTATTCCCCCTTCCCGTCAATAACTCCTGCCCTGTGGCATGTACCTATCCCTTTCCATCGCTAAACTAAACACAACCGAATGATCTTAACTCATTCCAAAGAGTTCACCTTCCACTAAATCAAACATCTGGCCTCGTTTATTACCAAGCACCAAATCCAATCTGGCTTCCCCTTTTCTCGGCCCTTCGACATACTGTGTCATGCAACCCTCCTGCCGATCCATCCGACTTCCTAGCGTTAGTCCATTTCTAGTCTATCTTGTCCCCAATAATGACAACTTCGTTCCTTTCACTCCAACCCAGAATCGTTTTCAAATCCTCTCCTTCACATCCCTGGAACTTTGTGGAGGCTTATGAATAACTTCCAATACTGTGATCTCTCTTGTTTCTAAAATCAGCCCATCTCACCTCAGTAGACGAGTCAAAAGGTCTTTCAGGCACCGTTAGAATGTCCTTTAGAAACAAAGCCGCACCTCCTCCCACCCCTCCTTGTAACACTTGCCGTGAAATTAATGAAAGATCTGAACCCTCAAACCTGCAGCCTGCTCTCTCCATGTCTCCGAATTGGTCACAACATCAAAGTTGCAGGTATCTATCCATGCTGCAAGCACACCTTCATAGCGCTGACGTAGACACTCTTCAAACCAGCTTGCGAGCTGCCAGCACAGTCCCGTGACCGTGAAATGCTGTCCATGTCCTCCCTACACTCAGCTTCCCGTGCAGTGGAACTACACCACAGGTTCCCATCCCTCGCATGAGCCAGTTTCAACCCACCCAAATAACACTGGTAAGTTTCCCACCCAGGATATCAGTACCCCTCTGGTTTAGGTGATGACCGTCCAGTTTGGAGAAGACCCACATTCCCCAGAATAAACTACAATTATCCAGATACTGGAAACACTCCTTCGTGCACCATTCCTTGAGCCACCCATTCAACTGATATCTCCCACTGTTCCTCGCCTCGCTTGCATGTGGCAAGAGTAACAAACGAGAAATAACAGCTCTGTTTGTTATATGTTCTATGTTCCACGATTTTTTGCAGATATTAGGAGGAAGGTGTAAAGTAGACGTCATAGGTAGGTTCTTTGCGCAGCGCGTAGTGAATGCATGGAATGCGTTGCCAGCTGTGGTGGTGGAAGCAGTGTCATTGGGGGCTTTTAACCGATTGATGGACTGAGTTGAATGGTGCATACGTTAAGTTACTATATTTTACATTAGGTTAAATGTAAACACAACATCTTGGCCAAATGGCCGGTTCTGTGACGTACGTTCCTGTGTTCTATGTTCTATTTATAATCCCACAATCAATGGTTTAGATCTATCCCTGCTGTCCTGTCATATGTAGTTTTCAAAGATCGTGGACAATGAAAGCGACCATTGGAGGTGGAGGCTGCTCTCCAAAAATGACATCCCCAGTTACGGGGGAGCCCAACACATCAGGGAAAATTTAAAGCTGCTGCATTTGTAACAATCTTCAGCCAGAGGGGCTGAGAAGATGATCCATTTCGTCTTCTTCCAATAGGCGACAAACTTCAGATATTCTATTCATTCCACACAATGTCAAGAAATAGTTGTTGATACTGAAAACTGTGATTTAAGTCCGGGGATTGTCACACCTCTAGCCAAACAGTTCCGTTCCAGCAAGAACACTGACACCTACTAAAAATATGATAAGCTGCCTAGGTATGACCTCCAAACAAAAACCAGGGTAGTTGGATTGCAGGCAGACACTGGCCCATCTTTTTCGATCTACATTGAAATGCGAAGGAAGTGTCAGCAATAATGTGATCAGTCAGCAGTAAGCTGCACAGTGTCATTCAGGCAGTGCCCCGTCAGGCTCACTCAGCTCCTGACCACATGGCAAGGTCAGTTCAAAACAGTGGAATTGCAAAGGGGCAGTGAGAGTAATTACACTTAATATGAAGGAACCATGTAACTGTGTGTGACAATAGGATCCAAGGTCTAGTTAGATCCGATCGGAATCTGGCAGAGATACACTCCTGGAAAGAATTATCATGAGAGAAAATGTTCAAATGCATCGAAACTTGCAAAACATCAAGGTTTCCTCTGAGAAATAACAAGTCATGTTCATGCCACACAAATATTAGACAAGTACGACAATAAAGAACCAAACCATCAGTCTTTGAGTTTCAATAGCATTACTATGACTGAGTCATCAACAGGGTATTTATCATCAACGTGGGTTCTACCATTGCCAAGAAATTGCCCTTGGATATCCACATAAATAATACAATCTTCGAGAGAATTTCAGAGGCCTGCAATTCTGCAATGACTATCTCACCTGCAGACTCTCTAAAACCTATGAGAGACTGCATCTCAGGAATAACCCAGGACAAAACCAGCCCAACTAATTGCTGTCATTTCCACGATCATCTCTCCCTTCCACCACTGATGCTCAGTAGTAGCAGTGAAAACCATCGACAAGATTCACTGCATCAAGGCCTATTAGACAACACCTTCTAAACCCACTGTCATCGAGAACAACAAAGGCAACAGGTACTTTGGAAAACCAGTTGTCTGCAAGCTCGCTTCTTCATATGGTCAGATGGAATGAGGTTTGCTCGGGAGTTGATAATTCTCAACTTCTCAGAGCACAAAACCAGTCCAAACGCGTCAAGACCTGGACAAAAGTTAGGCTTGGGCTGACTTTTGACAAGTAATATTCGTGCCACACAAATATTAGCCAATAAGCATCATAACCAATATCACCATCGCTATTTAATATCCAAAGACAGTACCATTTCTGAATCCATTGGCACTAGCATTCTCAGGTTCATCCAAGACCATCAGGATCAAGAAGTGTTTATGCCCGAAGCGCGGATTCTCCTGCTCCTCTGATGCTGCCTGACTTGCTGTGCATTTCCAGCACCACACTCTCGACGTTACTAAATTTTATTCTGTTTTGCCAAATCGTTTCTGGCATCTCCGAGATTCAAGTCAGGAATATGATGGAATAATCTCCATTTGTCTGAATGACTGTAGTTCCAATAGTACTCAAACAGTTTGACACGATTAAAGACTACGCAGCCAATTGAATGGTCCCCATCAACAATCACATCCTCTCTCCACGACCGACACTTACCCGCAGTTGCGAGTGCCATAATATTTCTTCGAGAGCACCATCCACACTCATTACCACTGTCATCTGGAAAAGACAGTGCAGTGTTCACGGAATAGTGATTGTCATGCATGTGATTCGAACGTAAGTACTGTAAAGGACAAAGCTGGACGGAGAATTAGAGTCCTGGTATGTCCCAGTCTCATTTTATTAAGCTTTGATGAGATTTCATTCAAGTGAACAGGAAACAATAACGCGAGGATAAATCAGGATCAGGGAAGTAGCAGATAGTCTGACGGGAGAACACAATGTTTCCAAGAAAATATGTGCTCACACAGTAAATATGGTCAACCTGCTAAATCTAGAGCTCTGTGGAAGTCTAGCAAATCACAGGCAGAACAGGAGACCTTACATCAGATTATGGGAACTCAAAACTACAGAAAACCCTGTGGCATGTGGAATGTGAAGGGGTGAGATCCAAAATGAAATTAAAGACCAAATGGTGTGTATGACATGATGGTGGCAAGAAACGTCAAGCAATTTTTAACAGATTTCTTTCAAATGCAGAGAACGAAAATATGTAAGGACCATAAACAGAATACATTATAAACCATTTACTAGCAGGTGTGTGGTTGTAATAAGTTTGTATATGGTTCTGAGTTTGAATCGAACCTTCAAGGTACATCACCAATGTGAGTTATCGTGAGGAATCAGTGAGGATTTTCTGAGAACCCACCAGACATTTCTGGATGTTACTGCATTTAAAAATATAAGATCTAGTCATAGAGATAGGATGGTAAGGGTGGCAAGATTTGGAAATCCCTGATGACAAGAGAAATTATGAGTTCAGTCAAGAACAGTAAGGAACCACATCTAAAAGTTTGGAAACGGAAGACAGTTGAAGGCCTCGAAAAACATTTAAAAAAAACACACAGCAAATGCATAAGAAGGCGTTAGGAGGGCTAAAAGGCAACGTGATGTGTCTTTGACAGACAGGATTAAGAAAATCCAAAATCAGATAATCACGATTAAGAGGGTAGCTAGTGAAAGCGTAGTCGACTCAACGGCAAAGGACGGAGTTAATGCATGGAGCTGGAGGAAGTGTGTGAAGTCCTTGAGGAATATTTTTCACCTGCATTGAAAAAAAGAATAAGGACAGGGTTCATGGTCAGTCGAGAAAAGGAGATGGAGATATTCCAGAGCATTTCAATATTAAAAAACTGAGGATGTTCTGTGGGTTTCGAAAAAAGCATTAATGTAAACAGGTCTCCAGTATATGATGTGTTTAATCCCAGAATACCGAGGGAAGGGAGGGAATAAATTGCAGAGGTCTTGTGCACCCTTGTTGTATCCTCTTCAGTCACAAGAGAGGTTCTAGAGAACTGGAGAATAGCTCATGTATTTTCCTTAGTTGAAGAAGGCTAAAAGGGTTAATGCAAGAAATTTCCAAAAAAAAAAATCCAGTGAGCCGATCGTCAGTGGAAGGGAAATTGTTGGAGATTCAGAGATAAATAACTCACGCACATTTGGAAAAATAAGGGCTTATTAGCGAAAGTCAACGTGACTTTGCGTGGGAAAATTGTGTCTCATAAATTTGATTGTTTATTTTGCAAAAGTCAGAAAGGTGATTGATGAATTTATGGCCATTTTGAGGATGTTTGCCATATTGAACTTAGCAAGGCCTTTATATGGTTCCTTATGGCAGGCATATACAGAAGGTGTAGTCAAATTAGATCAGTGGTCAGTCAGTAAGATGGATGCAGAACTGCTTGGTCATACCAGACAGAAGAGTATTGAAAGTGTGTTTTAGTGACTGTAGATCTGAGAATAGATTTGGAGAGTTGCGGATCGTCAGGATGATTGGCAGAGTTACAGCAGAATACAGGTAGGCTGGACGCTGGCATAGAGAGAATGCAGATTTAATTTAATCTGGACAATTGCGAGGTGAGGCATTGTGCAAGGTCTGCTGCAGAAGAGAAACATATAATAAATTGAATAACTCTAAGTTGCTTCAAAATCCGACGGGATCGACGCATACAAGCTGCAGTTCTCTGAAATTGGAACTTAATTCACCAGTGTGAACAGTGTGATCAAGAAGGCCTATCGCATGTGTGCACAGAGTCATCAGAGCACACGGTATAAAAATTGGCATCTCATGTTGCAGCTGAATGCAACATTACTTCGGCCAATTTGGAATATTATGGACAGGATCGGTTACACGATCAGAAAAAGGATTTAGAGGTGTGGGAGATGGCCTGTAAAACGTTTACCGGTATGTTCTCTGGTTTGGAGGATATTGGGCGTGAGGAATAATTGAGCAAGCTTGATTTGTTTTCAGTTCGACATCAGTGGCTCAGGGGCTACTTGATCTAGGTTTACAAAATTATGTGAGATGTGGATACAATAGATTTTTTTTTTAGATTCTCTACAGTGTGGAAACAGGCCGTTCGGTCCAACCAGTCGTTCTCAGAGTCTTTTTCCCAGGGTAGAAATATCAATTACTGGAGCCATAGATTGTAACTACAAAGGGGAAAGTTTGAAAATGCTATGAGAAGGAAGTTTTTTTCCCCTGTGCCAGACAGAATGTGAAAATGGTCTGATAGATGAGATTGTAGGAGAAGATACAGAAGCAACAATTAAGAGGTATCTTGAAACATAGATGTCTAAGGAGTGAATGGAAAGATAGAGAAATTTTCACAACTGGTAAAAGACATCATGTGTCATTGCAGGCTTGATAGGCCGAAGACCCTGTTCCTATGCTGTATTGTTTTTAAGACGAGATTTCAGCAAGGTCATGGCCAATTGCTGACTGAATTATTACAGATGATCAACAGTCACATTAATGTTGATCTTACCTCATCATTTTGCCGTTTCATGTTGTCCCGATTCCCGATTTCCGATGCCCATATCATTCGAAGCAAACAATCAGAAAGAGAGTGTGGCTGCACGTTCTTCATTTTTATTCTTGGCCCCAGAGGGTGAGTGAACGATCGCCCATGTGCACAGAGACATGATTTTTCGGTTTTCTCTTGAACAGCAGATTATTCAGGAATTATATAGTCACATTCAAGGAGCTGCATCCAAGTAGGGCAAGAACTATATTGATTGGATGACCGTTACAATCAGCAAGCATCAACAGTAAAGATTAAGCCATCTATCGTTATACAATGAATGTTCTTAATCTTGTTACCTGGCTTCACATAATTAATGTTTTTCAAATTGTTAACTGGTTTCACAAACTGAATGCATTTACGCCTTTTAAATGGCTTTATATAATGATGTTTTTCCCCTTGTTAACTGGTTTATCATGATGAGTTCTTTTCCACCTCGTTGACCAGTACCCTTGCCTCCAGCACATCATTGTTTTCCTCAAGTTCTTACATGGTCAAAGTCATGCTTGCTTAGCCTTTGTCTCACAAAACTCAAAACGCTTTCCCTACCTGCTCATACCTTATATACCTTTTCATACACTCCTTTAATCATTTCATGATAATCACCTTGATGGCATTACTAGTTATTATGAGAATCTGACAGCCAACATTTAAGCAAGTTATTGACACACAGCGCGCAATGATTATAACAACAACATTCATTCATCCGTTACTTTGAATCGAATTTGAAGACTTCTATGTGGGAAAAACATTCACCATTAAAGTTCTTAATTCCACAGTCCTTAATGACCACTCCAATCTTCTCTAAGTCAAGAGAAAACAAACCTTTTCTCTCAACCCTGCTCCAGTAAAGTTAAACCTAAAAACAAAATTAAGTGGGTCCTTGCATCACTCCTCAGAACCATCTGAATTCTTGGATAAGGGCAGTTAAATACTTAACAAAACTGACGAGGCTTCCATCCTTCCGAGATGCTTCAGATGGAGGATACCAGCGCATCTGAGTGTACCCCGCAGCAGCTGCAGCTGCAGACGAGGTGAATGCTGCATTCTATGCTGTATCTGTTCCCGCTTGGCTGTTAAATGGAACAAAGCTAACTGGCTCTTCTGTTGATAGCTTGACCAGTGAACCTTCATGACCCGTCAATTAGCGAGAGAAAAGATAAAACTCACTTTTTTAATGCCCAGAGCAAGTCCAAGGACAAAACACGCACCAACGTTCTCTTCATTTTTGCGACTTTCTTCATTTTTTTGCTCATGACTGGGGATCAGATTGAATCAATTGGATCGGGCTGTGGAGGGATGGACGGTGGTCTGAAGGCGGACTTAACATGTGAATGGAGACACTCTGGAGACGATGTTAGCTGCTGAACGTATCTTTGTATTTCCTCTCATTTCTTCCTTGCCAAGATAATTATCAGTATGAAGACAGTCACACATTTAAATACAGTAATTTGCGTCTGCCTAATTCAAAATGCTTTGAATTCCTTAAGTCTGTTATTCTGTTCACTATTTATGGAATTTTTAAGTTTCATTCAATGAATATACTTCTAAATTGTAGTGCCTAAACAATTAAGTAAATTATAATCAACCATCAATTATCCGAAAATCAGGTGACAGCATTAAGGTTATCAAAATGATTTTTCTTTAATAAATTGATACCTGTCTAATATGAAAGCTGTTAGGAAAAGTATTTCAAAAGTATGTAACAGCAAGAAAACATGAAAGTTGTTCCTGTGCTTTAACAATTGAAGAGGCAGTTTCAGTTCAAATTTAAATATCAAATATTCATGGGAAACAAATACAAAATATTTTAAAATATGGTGTCCTAGTGAAACTGCTCAAATAAAACATTCGGAATTATTGTGGTAACTTTGGTAGAGACCAACGTTCTTTGAATTTGGAACATAAAAGGGCCAAATGAAGTCTTAACAATAATTAACAGAACTGAAACTTCTCAGCCTTAAGATCGAATATTCTCAGAAAACATCAAAATCGAAATGCAATCTTCAGATTGTGAACACTCTGCATTAAAAATACAGCAGCGAAGGAAATTTAATACAGTGCGATCATCTGCTTCAAGCATGACCACTGACCAACTTTTTTTTCTGAACAGGCATTACAGAATTTAAAACAAATCAAGTGTTTAATCCAGTCGCTTTAAGGTTACAAGTCTCATAATTTTAAAATACATAATGTTATAAAATTCCAATAAAAAAACAAATCTGCCTCATTACATATCCCACAAAGCACACTGAATTGAGATCCTGATTCAAAGAAGATGTAACAATTACTTAAAAAGATTTTCAAAACCACTATGTAAGCAAACCAAAATTTATAAACATCGAATAATCTCATCATGGATCAATTTACATTTGCAACCCAAATTTTCCTGCAACCTTAATTTACGTGCTTCTCGTTTTTTTTAGTGTTTGCATCCTCTCACTGATGTTATACTTAGGAAAAGCTAAAACCCTTGCAGCGGAACATATGGTGCCACAGTCCAAGCCACTCTCTTGCCTCAGACCAGAGACTCGCAGAGCCTTAAATTTCACCACTGTGCGACATTAACCCCCTTTCGCACTTTACTCATCATGGGCTCTCGAATCCCAATTAAACACAGCGGACTTGACAACCTTCCCCACCCCCAATAGCGCGCAGTGGACTTGAACCTCACTTAAACTCAAAGGACTCAAACCTCTGTTTGTCAGCGCACTTACTGATCTGTGTCTCTCGACTGAACTGATTACCGTTCGAGGATTCTGTAGAGTGAAGAGCAGTTGAACGAGGGGACAGTTTCCGACATACAGGAATATCGAGAGGGACCAAAGTTTAAAGACTTTCTTTGTGGTCCTTTCCGGCTCGAGGTACAATGTTCGAGACGATGGTTGACAGCATCCAGTCAGTTGGATCCTGCTGACTACTCTCATATTGTCGTGCTGTTTCCCTCTCCCGTATCAGACGAAGCTAACTCTCACAGACACAATATGGCTTTACCTCCTTCATCTTTATTCCTGGTCCTGCACAGAGACATGAGTTCTTGGAATGATCGAAAAGCAGATTTTTAAGGTCTTATACAGTCACATACAGGGAGTAGTATCCAAATAAGGCAACAACTATATTTACTGCGTGGCCATTACAATCAGCGAGCATCAACAGTAATTCATCTGGCGTTATGCAATAAACGTTCTTAACCTTGTCAACTGGTTTCATATTATGAAGGCTTTAAAACTTGTTAACTGGCTTTACATAACGATTTTTTAAACCAATTAACCCACTATCTTTGCCTCCAGCAACTCATTGTATAATGCAAGTTCTTATCGATTCAAAGACATGCGAGCTGAGCCTTTATCTCACACAACCTAAATGTATCTCTTTCCCTACATGCTCATATCTCATACACCTTCTCAACATCCTCCCACTCACTGTGGTTAAACTCAATATGGAGAATTTCACATGTAATTCAGACCTGGTAACTAGTAACTCCATGTCGCCTCTGTCGCCTGCGGCATTCTATCTTGGACACAAACGTCTCAGGGGACACTGCACAGACAGAAAGTGCATGTACTCCACACTCACCAATGCTGACATCTGTCACATGCCAGCCTTACCGTAAAATCGCAGCACATCTCCGACTAACTTACAGTACGATTTTGTAGTTCAATGCTGCAGCTTATAGTGTACTGACAAGTATCATTGTAATGCTGCTGCAAGAGAACTGTTGTCATAGACACACACCCAGCTCATGGACTGTTCCTGTGGGCTACTCACTGCGTGTTTTTATACACCTAACTTTGAGCTGACCTGAATTCTCACAGAATTATTGCCTTGCCTCACCCTGCCTTTATCAGTGTTTCCCGTCAGCCAAAGCTAGCAGGCTCACACGCCTGCTGTGTTGTCTTGTTCTTTACCACAGACACAAAACCAGGAAGCTTTCCATTATTGCCAACAGTCAGTCAAGGTGCCTAGCACAGTGAGTCAAGAAAAATCTCAAATACTAGTCTGGGAGCTGGAACACGGTCAGTAAGCCTCGCGTGTTGTTGGGATTAGGTTCGTTCCCCTCTTAGTAGTGAGGACCTGAACGTTGAGCATTCCCCTATCCCTGTTAGCTCTTTCTACCGTACTCTGGAATGTGAGAATTACCAAGTGGCATTAAGGATGATGGAGATGGTTGGCACAGCGTTTAGTGTGTGGAAGCGTGGCGAGGTGACCTGAATAGGAAGCAAAGACTCCAGGCAGATTTGGGGAGAGGGACACAGAAGAGGTTAGAGAGGAGAGGAGAGAAGGTATTGCATTCAGCGAGAATGGGAGAACAAGAGCCTTGCTGGGAATTGGGTGTAGTGACAGAGGTAGGGTAAGTGAGGTTCACACAATGCAGGTGGTCGATTGGAGGGGAGAAGGTCATTGACCTTCTTCCTTCACTGCTGGGCATTCACCCAAAATGCTGGCACCTCACTGACTCAGGGACTAAACTCATGCCAAGCTGGAAGGGTCTGGTGTCATGGTTTACTCTGCCATCCCAGCAGGGAGATATGGTCCCTCTCATGCACAATGCCATCCACAAGAATCTCAGGAGCTTGGACACAAAGTGGGCCCCAGTTTGTCCCCCTCTGCCAAGTCCAGGGCAGGTTCAGATTGAAAATCCAAGAGAGTAATGAATTTTTAACGATGGCTGCTGTAACAGAGAGGCCGTTTCCGTTCTGCGATATCCAGGCAGTGGGCAGTCGTTATACTGAAGGAAAAATAATTGAACGAGTGTCAAATGGGAGGAGGACCCTCCGGCAGGAAAGATAGTTAATGAGGCAGGTTGGGGATGACATCATGAGAAACTTTGTTCCAACATTCGGAGAGCAACACAAAAACAAATTAAAAATGTTCCTAGATCTCCACCAGAAGTCCCACAGCCTCCACGGATTCAGAAAAGGTGCTATATAAAACAGGATGAAGCTGGGTCGCACTTTCGTTTTGTCCAGTGCAGTCAATGTAGAGAGTGACCTCCTCCGTGTTGTGTAGATTTCTAAATTCTTGAGTTTTGACAGTACCTGATACGATTAATGTACTGGGATGAGGGGAGAGGTCAGGAAAGGTAGGTATGTAATTTGTTTAGCGTCACAACAGTATTGATTCCATCCTTTACACATAATGCTACTTCACTGTGTTCTCCTATTTATTGTCGTGCATAAGTGGTGAAAACGCCTTGAATACCAAATTCTCTGCATCCACATCTCCACACTGGCAAGTACATCTGACCAGTTTCATACTATTTGTTATGTCTTTTCATTTGCCTTGTTCAAAAGATAGGAAGGAATTCAGGGATGAAAGGAAATGCTCGAGACCAGCATGGCTGTAAGTTGCAGATGGGCTTGCAGAGTTAGGCAGCTGTTTGCAAGTTGGGGATATTATCGGGTTATGGATGGTTCCAGGAGCACGAGAAAACAAATAACTGGCAGGGGAGTTGTGGGTTGATGGATGGTATGCACACACATACAGCCCAGACTGTGACAGAAGAACTGACCTGTCGACCTGCACAGATTATGGAGCACATTCATTTCACATCAGCTGAAACACATTGTGTTTTCACTGCAATGTTTTCAACTGAACATTTCGGATCTGAGACTCTCTTGAGTTGGCCGCTGGTCAAAACATTATACCTTGTTGATGTTCCTGCAAGGAGTCATTTCTCTTGTAACTGTTTCAGGTTGGTGTCTCATCAGAACACAGATAGAATATATTTAAATTCAGAACTGGACACGTTTCATTGCACGAGGCATTTATAGCTACACACATCCATTCTGGAAAGAGTCTCACAATGAGATCAGGAAGATTGCAGGCTCCATCTCTTGAATGAAAATGTTTAACTGCTCTCACCTATCCTGCAACTGAGCACCCAAATCCAAGCGACAAGGTTCCCGACTCTCCCCAGCCTGTGCAGTCTCAGCAGCCGGTACATATTCCATTACAGGTCCCACTGTCATATAATTAAGGTTCCACACTTGATAATGGGTCTATATATTTGCAGCACAATAGCTTTTTCCTTTAAAATACACAACCAGGAAAATCGCAGATTCCTTCTTCTGTGCTTTCAAATTGCCACTGTCTGTAGTTTGCTTCATGTTTTATACCCCTGCCCACCTCTGTAAAGTCTCTCGTTTCGATATTGATTCCTACTTCCGCAACATCCCTGAAACCCACAAACATCCCGTGTCTCGACAAACTCTCCTCTTCATGAAGAAGGTCACATAAATACAGGTGGATCGAAGTTTGGAAGAGTTTAGAGTTATCAAGGGACATTCTGGGTGGAGGAGGTTGAAATTGAGAGCTTGCAGAAAACAAAAAAAACAACAAATCTTGCAATGGCACTGCAGGGGATTTATGAGATGAGGTTCTACTGAAAAGGATGTTACTACTCTGGGAGGATTTCTCAGTGTTGCAGCAACTGGAAAAGTGTTTCGAGATAATGAAACTTGTAGTGGCTAATAAAGGTTAAAGCTATGTGGGAAGTTTTAACATTTGCTGGAGGTTTCAGAGACGGGGAGGCATGGAGGCCTTTTCTCAGATAGGGCGGGCATTAGAATGTGTAGGTTATAGATATATAAAACTGTTTAGGGACAGACGGTGGTAACAGAATTAGGAGCACTGTGGAGACAAGAAGATGTTACCCAATGGTTAGGCATTGGTGTAGGCTGCACCACAGCGAAGATTGCAAGGGCTGGAGGAAGTAGAAGAGATATGCAGAGTTGTAGGTGCTGTAGAACGTTTCATATATAATACACACGTATTGGCTGGAAGAGGTTATGGAAATAATGAGATTTGTCAGGGCTGGAGGGTGTTCGTGGCATGAGTGGTGGTGTGGACTGGGCGGGGTACAAAAATTGTAGGTTTCTGCAGATCGGAGTAGTTACAGATAAAGAGAGAGCGGTAACAACTTGACCTTTATATCAGTAAGAAGGATGGTTGTTGAGACTAGAGGAGATTTCAGAGAAAGGAGGTATATATAGACTTTATGTGTTGTAGAGATAAGAGGGCTTCATTGGTTAATGTGCGATTTAGAGATAGGAATATATCGTCCAGTATCGATGAGATTACAGAGATAGGACATTATTGGAGTTGGAGAGCTCGGAAGACATCACACCGAACCACACTGACCTTATAGCAGAGAAGGGTGCGGTTTTGCCCATCATGTTTGTACCAGCTCCTCAACTGAACTCATGACTAAGTAATAATCTCCTGCTTTCCCCATATCTTTACACATTAGTTGTAATCACAATAATTATCCAATCCTCTCTTGAATGGTTCAATTGAACAGGAATCTAGAACACATCCAAGTGTGTACTAACTATTTGTTGAGTGAAAATGTTCTTACCTACATCAATATTTCTTATTTTGCATATCACCTGAAATTTGTGCACTCTCATTTTGTAGCCTTGATGAACGGGAGCAGATTTATTCGCTATATTGAAAACCTCTACCAGATCTCTTCTTAGTCACCTTCTCTCCAACGTTTTCAGGCTGATTCCATAGCTCAAATTTCTCATCTGCGGAGTAATTCTTCTCCATTTTGACAGAGCGGCGAGAAGAGTAGCTGAGGTGAAGCGATGGCTGCCGGGAAGGTAAGGGCTTAATATATATTTGGGCAGTGGTAAAGCCCGAGATACTAAACGTGTAGTATCTCCCTACAGCTCCTTGCTCTAATTGGAAGAAAAATATACTGTAAGTTAGGCATTTATTGATTTCTTAGCTTTCTTTGTAATATATTTAAGTGCATTGTTTGGTTTTACTTCGCTCATATAAAGCTAATCTTACAATGGCAGGGGACCTCAGACACGTGGCATGTGCCTCTTGCTTGATGTGGGAGCTTAAGAACTTGTCTGACGTTCCTGACTCATACAATTGCAAGAAGTGTGTCCAGCTGCAGCTCCTAATTGATTGCAAGCAGGCTCTGGAGCTGCGGATGGAGTCACTGTGGAGCACCCGCAATGCTGAGGAGGTCGTGGATAGCACGTTGAGTGAACTGGTCGAACCACAAGTTAGGATAGCTGAGGGAGACAGTGAATGATTGACCAAAGACTGAAAAAGAGGAGGAAGGCAGTACAGGAGTCCCCTGCGGTCATCCCGCTCCAGAACAGGTATACCACTTTGGAAAATGATGGTGTAGGTACAGGAGAATTTTTCATATATAATGAACACTGTAGTAGCCGGAAGAGGTTATGGAAATAATGAGGTAACCAGGGAAGGCCAGCAGTTGTCACGATCATGGCACCGTGGCGGGCACTGCTTTTTAGAAGGGCTATCGTCACAGGAGATTCAATAGTGAGGGGAGTAGAGAGGCGGTTCTGGGGCTGAAAACGGGAATCCCGGATGGTATATTGCCTCGCAGGTGCTCGGGTTAGGGATGTCACCGATTGGCTGCAGAGCATTCTAAAAAGGGAGGATGAACAGCTTGTTGTCTTGGTGCATATAAGCATCAATGATGTTAGTAGAACACGAGATGAGATCCTGAAAGAAGTATTCTTGGAATTAGGAGAGAAGTTAAAGAGGAGGACCTCAAAGGTAGTGATCTCGGGATTACTACCAGTGCCACGTGCAAGCCAGTGTAGAAATGAAAATAAAGGCAGGATGAACACGTGGCTTGAGAGATTGTGTAAGAGGTAGGGGTTCAGATTTGTTGGGCGTTGGGACCAGTTCTGGGGAAGGTGGGACTATTAGAAAGTGGACGGTCTATATCTGAACCAGACCGGAACCAATGTCTTTGGGAGAGTTTTTGCTACGACTGTTGGGGAGGTTTGAAACTAATTTGGCAGGAGACTGGCAACTGGAAGAGAAAACAAGTAGGTAGCGTGGTGGAGACTGTGGGAATTATGAAGATAACATTAATAAAGGGAAGAGTAGGCAGAGAGCAGATGAGCGCAAAAAAAAAGACTAGTGGCCTGAAATGTATCTACTGTAATGCAAGGAATATAGTGTGTAAGGCAGATGAACTTAGTGCTTGGATTTCTGCCTTAGAGTACATCGTTATTGCAATCACAGAAACACGGTTGAAGGCAGAGTATGATGCCTGACAACTAAATGTTCCAGGACATAGACGCTTCAGATAGGACAGGGAGGGAAGTAAAAGGGGAGGTGGAGTTGCATTGCTGGTCAGAGACGACATCGCGGCTGTGCTAACGGCGGACACTATGGAGGACATTGGTAGTGAGGCATGATGGGTGGAGCTAAGGAATATGAAGTGTGCAGTTACATTATTCGGGCTATATTACAGGCCTCCCAACAGTGAGCGTGAGGTTGAAGAACAAGTAGGTAAACAGATTATGGAAAGTTGTAGAGGCAATAGGATAGTGGTGATGGGAGGTTTTAATTTTCCCAACATTGACTGGGATACACTTAGCGTCAGTGGCCTGGATGGGGGTAGAATTTGTAAGAAGCGTCCAGGAAAGTTTTCTAGAACAAAATGTCAATAATCCGAAGAGGGAAGGGGCCATATTGGACCTGGTGCTGGGGAACGAGCCATGGCAGGTGGGAGAAGTTGCAGTGGGGGATTTATTTGGCAATAGTGACCACAATTCTGTAAGTTTTAGAATACTCATAGATAAAGAAGAGTTTGGTCCGATGGGAAGAGTACAAACCTGGGCCAAGGCCAATTATAACAAAATTAGGCAGCAACTCGAAAATGTGGATTGGACACAGCTATTTGAAGGGAATTCCACATTTGAGATGTGGGAGGATTTCAAATGTAGGTTAAAGTTAGTGCAGAATCGGCATGTCCCGCTGAAGGCAAACGATAAGAGGACAAGATTCATGAACTGTGGATGACAGGAGTAATTGCACGACGAGCGAAGAGGAAAAGGGAAGCGTACATAATGTCGAGGCAATAAGAACAGAACGGACCCTGGAGTAATATCGGAAGAGTAGGATATGTCTTAAACGTGGAATCAAGCAGACGTAGAAGGGTCATGAAGTAGCTTCAGCAAGCAGAATTAAGGAGAATCCCAAAGCATGTTATTCTTATATGAGAAGCAAACGGGTAACTATAGAAATGATTTTTCCACTAAAGGATAGTGAAGGAAGGCTGTGTGTCGAACTGAGTGAATGGGTGAGGAGAATCGATGTTTCAGGCATCAGACCTTCAACAGGAATAACGGTTCATGGCAGAAACGTCGATTCAACTGCTCCTCGGATGCTGCCTGACACTTTTCCAGCAATATATTCTCGACTCTGACTTCCAACATCTGCAGTTCACGCTTTCCCTTTGGAGTTACTTTGAGTCGGGGCCTTGGCCTAACCATCTTCACCTGTTTTGTCAATGACTTTCTTTTCAGAATTGGGAATGTTGCTTGACAGTTGGACAGCATTAAGCATAATTTTCTACTGCTCAGATACTGAAGTCGCACAAATGCATATGTTCAAGTTGTAAGTTTACGAGCTGAGCTGGTAGATGTGTTCTCACTGACAACAAATTTAGAGCCGGAATCTCAACCTGCACTAAAGTACTTCTCAAATATCGTATATTAATATGTAACAGCACCTGGGGAGCATAGAAAATTTGCGCAAGTGGCAGTAACAGTCATATCATATATATGACGGGCAATGATATCTTTCACAAATACAATCTGAGTACCCCTTTTTTGACATTCAACACCAAATCCATTCTTGATTCCTCCACGAGCAGCATTCTAGAGTTTACTGTTGAGTAGAAAGTGAACAGGACTTACCATACAAATACAGTTGATGCCAGATCAGGACAGAGGCTAAAAATCTTGCAGCGCACAACTCACTTTCTGACTGCCCACTATTCACCACAGATAAGTTAGTTGTGATATGGAATGCTCTCCACTTACCTGGCTGAATGCTACTTCAACAACTTAAGAAACTTGTCAACGCCTGGGACAAAACAGCATTTTCGATTGTCAAACATTTCATCATCACATTCTTCACCATTGATATACAGGGGCAGCAAAGGGTACCATGTCCTGTGTAACATCCTTCTGGACAGGGAGCTTTTGCAGTCCACCAGTTGGCGAAGTACCTCCCACAACAAGTTGATACCGCAGGACGCAAAATGTCTCATAGATATTGGGAACAACAACCTGATTTATTCAGGCATGTTCCTTTTTGTGTTTGCTGGTGCTTTTTGCATCTGTCAATGTGATCAGATAATTTCTTGGGGAGGGGGAGCGCAATAGAGGAAAGATTACTTTCTAAAGTTGGATTTGTTTGTTCTTAGATTTACCCTGTATGGACATTGAAAACATTTCACAGAGTAATAGATTGAAAGAATTTAAGTTGAGTGGATCACATCAAGCATGATCTAAGAACCAACAGAGTCATTAAATTCAGCAGGACATGAAGTGTATATATTTATATTGTATGTCTGTGGGAAAAGATTGCAAACGACAGTGTGCGTGGTAAAGCGTCAAAAGCGTTGACACACACGTATACACACACACAGACATACACACACACATTAAAGTGTGAGCGTTCGAGTGCACTGACTGCAGTAATTATTTCACATTATCCAATCAATATTCTTTAAAAGATCTGCAGACAAGTAATACATATGTTGTGGTTATGGGCAAGGATTCAACAGATTAAACAATTTGATAATATGTAAGGAGATCAGCAACATGGAAATGTCTGGATTGTGGGAAGGATTACAACTGGAAGCTCATCGACACAGACATTCTGAGGAGAGACTGCTGACCTGATCCATGTGTGGAAAAGAATTTACTCGGTTATCCAGCCTCGTGTAACATCTGCGGTTTTACACTGACAAGAGGCCTTTCCCCTGACCTGTGGGGAAAAACATTTAAGAGTTGCATATGTCTTAAATTCAGAGGTCTCAATTCAACATCAAATTATTCCCATGGATGAGAATTCGTTCAGCTGTTCTATGAGTGGAAATGTATTGACTTGGGGATCCAACCTAATGTCACACAAGCGTTTCTGCTCCGTTTGGGCAAGGATAATCTTCACAGTGCAATCTAATGTCACCCAGTCGAATTGAAACTGGAGAGTGAACATGGTCAGCTCTGTGCTTCAGAAGACATTTATGAAATCAGTCAAGCTTCAGATACACACGCTTGACCACACTGGATGGAGACCGTACGCCTCCACTGAGTGTTGAATTCGATTCACTTAGTCATTTGTGCTCAGTGAGCACCAGTATATTCACTTAGATGATAAATATTTACTTGCTCCGTGTGTGGGAAGTGATTCATTTGGTTGTCCAATCTCAAGAGATATGGGCTTGTCCATACCAATGAGAGGAAATGTAAAAGCTCTGCCTATAAAAAGAGCTTCAGGGGTCGCAATGCTTTGATGAAACACCAACAAACACATTACAGGGAAGAGGCCGTTCACAAACACTGTGTGCAGCAAGCGATTCAATAAACTTTCCGCACATGTGACACTTCAGTGAGGAGGTATTGGTTGAGCTCAGTTGGCCGGGTGGTTGGTTTGTAAACTAGTTTGATGCTAACAGCGTGGGTTTCATTCACATCACCAGGTTGAGAATACCATAGTAACTGTCCTTCTCAACCTCTTCCCTCACCAGCATCCTGTACAGCTGCAACATAACCGCTCTTCTTTTAAAGGCATCCCCGTTCGTAATGATAGAGAATATTCCATTTGCCTACCTAATTACAAGTTGTATATGCAGACCAACCCTTTGTGATTCATGCATAAGCACACCGATGTCCCTCTGCACAGCAGCATGCTTCAATATTTTAGTAGACAACTAATAACCCCTAATAACCCTTTTTCTCTAACTTCTATCAAAATGGATGACTTCACATTACATCTGCCAGACCTTTGACCACTCAGTCAATTTTTCTATATTCCTCTACGAAGTTTCACAGTCCTCTGCACACTGTCCTCTGCCATTCATCTTCGTATCATCTGGAAAGTTAGACGTGCTACACGTTGTCCCCAACACCAAATCATCAACGTAAATTGTAAATAATTGCAGTCCCAAAACCCATCGCTGAGGCACACGAATACACATTGATTGCCAGCCAGAATCATACTCATTTATCGTCACCTTTTGCTTTCAGTTAGTTCACCCATCCTCTATCCATGCGTATACTCGACACTAACATCATGCATTATTACCTTATGCATCAGTCTTCTTTACGGCACCTTGTCAAAGGTATTTTGGAATCTAGGAACATCACATCCACTGAGTCCCCGTGGCCCGCCATATTCGTCATGTCTACCAAGAATACCAAAAGACTTTTGAAGCATAACCTGCCATTCATGAATCCATGCTGTGTCTGTTCAATCTTTATCGCAGTATCCTCTTATTCCTTCCTTGATAATAGACTCAAGTACCTTCTCTATTACAGAGGTTAATCTAACTGGTTTATCACCCCCTCTTTTGTCCACCTTCCTATTTTAAACCAGTGACGCCAGATTTACTGGATTCCAATCTGGTCGAATTGCCCCAGAGTCCAGCGAATTTGACAAATAACAGGCAGTGCACGTGTTATATCCAACGCCAATTCTTTTATCACCCTGGGATACCTACCATTAGGCCAGACGACTGTCTGTCCTTAGCTGTATTACTTTGCCAAACACTAGCTTACCCGTAATAAAGGTTGTTTCCAGGTCCTCATCACATGATTTCCAACATGTCTCATAATATCTCCTGAATAATCCTTCCTTTTTACATCTTGTTTCCCATCACGTGTACATTTACTTCCTCCATCCTCAGACTCCAAGAGCCCAAACATACCTGCCAGGTGAACAATACTTTGACTGTACTTCGCACAACACAGTCTACTACATTCTCTGCTTGCGATGTGGTCCCCACTATCTTCGGAAATGAAGTGTGGACTATGTGACTGCGTTGCAGAACATCCAAGTTTCGTCTTCAATAAAGACCCTGAACTACCATTTCCATGCCCCATTAATAGACCAGCCCATTGCCTGGCCAACATCTCTGTCTCAGGCTTACTGCAGTGTTCCAGCGAAACTCAGTACATACGTGAAGAACAACATCTCATTTTCCGTTTGAGGATCCTGCAGCCTTCCGTACTCCATCATTGTCAATATTTTTAGGACCTGAACTCCTCCATCTCCTCGCCCCCTACCCCACACGCCACTCCTTTTTATCACACAGCCAGCCTTTACATACTATCTATGTTTAGTCACTAACAGTCTCCATTACAAGCTACACACAAGCCCAGCCAGATCCATATCCATTAGTTTGTACAATTATTCTTCTGTCTTTTCGAGTTCTATACTCAACTATCGTTTACTTCTTACCCCAATCCCACCAGCCTATCTTCTGCATTTCGGCCAAAATTTTCTCGGTACCATCAGTCCTAAAGAAGGCTCTCTCGACCCGAAATGCTGAATCGTCTTTCTCTTCTGAGATGCTGCCAAACCTGCCAAGCTGTTTTATCACCTTCTGCTTTTTTCCTGTTTGGAATCTGACACGGTGAATTATCGAGGAAGAAAGGGAGTGTTTGCGTCCTGATGGAAGCCTGAGATTGTCCATGCGCAATGCTGGGAGAAATGAGGACTGCAGATGCTGGAGGTCAGAGCTGAAAATGTGTGGCTGGAAAAGTGCAGCAGGTCAGGCATCAACCAAGGAGCAGGAGAACCGACGTTTCGGACATGAGCCGTTCCTCAGGAATGAGGAAAGTGTGCCAAGCAGGCGAAGATAAAAAGCAGGGAGGAGGGACTTGGGGGATCGGCGTTGGAAATGCGATAGTTGGAAGGTGGTTAAGGTGAGGGTGGCCGGAGTCTGTGCGGTGTCAGTACTGCAAACCCTCTTACATGGATGTCTTCCTTGAAGAAGCTCTCTTCCTCCCTCTACAAGGATTTCAGTGAGTCACTCTCTCACTGCACACCCCAGGTCATCTCCTCTGCCCAGAAGCTCTTCAGCCACGTTCTCAAACAGACTCGCTACCACAGCCACATCTCCTTCCTCAGCACCTGCCTACGGAACTGACAGACCCCGCACGGACACCGGACTCCTCATTTCCCCTTCCCCCACCTTGTCTCAGTCCCAACTCTCGAACCAAGCACCGCCTTCCTAACCTGCAATGTTCTTCCAGACCTCTCCTCCCCTACCCCCACTCGGCCTATCACCCTCACCTTAACCTCTTTCCACCTATCGCATTTCCAAAGTCCCTCCCCCAAGTCCCTCCACCCTACCTTTTATCTTAGCCTGCTTGGCACATTTTCCTCATTCCTGAGGAAGGGCTCATGCCCGAAACGTCGACACTCCTGCTCCTTCGATTCTGCCTGAACTGCTGCGCTTTTCCAGCAACACATTTTCAGCTCATGAGCAATGATCCCCTGCACCAAAGAAAGTACTCTGTTCGTGTTAAAAACTTCTCTTGTGGATTGACACTATTACAATGTTAGCCATAGGCATCAACTTATTTGGCCAACTAATACAGCAATCATGTGCATGGGATTTGTACAGCAGTTCTATTTTGGATGCGATGAACAACAGAGAGAGAAAAAGAAAAACCCTTATGTCAAGTCTGAACATAGAACATAGAACATAGAACAAAGAAAAATACAGCGCAGTACAGGCCCTTTGGCCCTCGATGTTACGCCGATCCAAGCCCACCTAACCTACACTAGCCAACTATCCTCCATATGCCTATCCAATGCCCGTTTAAATGCCCATACAGAGGGAGAGTCCACCACTGCTACTGGCAGGGCATTCCATGAACTCACGACTCGCTGAGTAAAGAATCTACCCCTAACATCTGTCCTATACCAACGACCCCTTAATTTAAAGCTATGCCCCCTCGTAATAGCTGACACCATACGTGGAAAGAGGTTTTCATGGTCAACCCTATCTAAACCCCTAATCATCTTGTACACCTCTATCAAGTCACCCCAAACCTTCTTTTCTCCAAGGAAAACAGCCCCAAGTGCCTCAGCCTTTCCTCATACGATCTTCCGACCATACCAGTCAACATCCTGGTAAACCTCCTCTGCACCCGTTCCAGTGCCTCCACATCCTTCCTATAGTATGGCGACCAAAACTGCACACAATACTCCAGATTCGGCCGCACCAGAGTCTTATACAACTGCAACATGACCTCAGTACTCCGGAACTCAATTCCTCTACCAATAAAAGCCAGTACGCCATATGCCTTCTTCAACGCACTATTTACCTATGTGGCAACTTTCAGAGATCTGTGTACATGGACACCAAGATCTCTCTGCTCATCCACACTACCAAGTATCCGACCATTAGCCCAGTACCCCAACTTTTTGTTGCTCTTACCAAAGTGAATCACCTCACACTTACCTACATTGAACTCCATTTGCCACCTTTCTGCCCAGCTCTGCAACTTACCTATATCCCGCTATAACCTGACACATCATTCCTCACTGTCAACAACTCCACCAACTTTCGTACCATTCGCAAACTTGCTCACCCAACCTTCTAGCCCCACCTCCGGGTAATTTATAAAAATGACAAACAGCCACGGTCCCAAAACAGATGCTTGCGGAACACCTCTAGTAACTGCACTCCAAGATGAACCTTTACCATCAACTACTACCCTCTGTCTTCTTCCAGCCAGCCAATTCCTAATCAAAACCTCCAACTCACCCTCAATACCATTCCTCCGTTTTATTTGCAGCAGCCTACCATGGGGAACCTTATAAAACGCCTTACTAAAATCCACATATACCACATCTATCGCTTTACCCTCGCCTACCTCCTTAGTCACCTTCTCAAATAATTCAATAAGGTTTGTGAGGCACGATCTGCCCTTCACAAAATCATGCTGATTATCCTTGATCACAGTATTCTTATCCAGATGTTCATAAGTCCTATCCCTTACAATTCTCTCTAAGACTTTGCCCACAACAGAAGTGAGACTCACCAGCCTACAGTTACTAGGGTTATCCCCACTCCCCTTCTTGAACAAGGGAACCACATTTGCTAGCCTCCAGTCTTCTGGCACTATTCCTGTAGACAACGAGTGCATAAACATCAAGGCCAATGACTCTGCAATCTCCTCCCTTGCTTCCCAGCGAATCCTAGGATGAATGTCATCAGGCCCAGGGGACTTATCTATTTTCACCCTTTCCAGAATTTCCAGCACCACTTCCCTACATACCTCAAAGCCGTCCATTCTAATTAATTGTGACTCAATATTCTCATCGGCAACAATGTCCTGTTCCTGAGTGAATACTGACGAAAAGTATCCATTCAGTGTTTCCCCAATCTCTTCAGCCTCCACACGCAACTTCCCACTACTATCCTTGACTGGACCTATTCCTACCCTAGTCATACTGTTATTTCCGCAGGAGGTAGAATTAAGTGACTGTTTTCTTTTCAGAGGGAGAACACTTAAATCCTGTCTCACTGTGACAATGTGCCAATGGTTATCAAAGCTAAATGATATGTCGGCGCAAAGGCTGAAACAGCATTTTCCACTTATAATACCTGAATGACATCCCTCCAGTGTAATAGTGCTGTGTGTCAGTAAATAGATATTTGAGTTAATAACGTCGCATATTCTCCTGGGGAACAGTCCTTGAGTGGTAATATATAGCCACAGAATGCTGGACGAAGAACTGAGAGTTGCTTGAGCTGTTTCACATCGCAACTGAGACGGTATTAGAGGTTTTGCAAAGCGAAACGTGGGCAAATCCTTCGCTCGGGATGAAGTTGTGACTCACTTTGCTTTGTGAGACAAGAGAGGAAATTGCACATGTTCTGACCAATGTTTTACATTGCATTTTGGCCAGATGGGAGTAGTTAGAGGACTGCAGGACTCCTAACGTGGTTCCAGTTTTCAATATGTCTCGTAGAGATAATGCAGCGAATTACAGAGCCGTGAGCCCATTATTACTAGTAGGGAAACTTTTGGAGAAACCTCTGAAGGAGAAATTTAATTGCAACTTCTCCAAAGTTTGACCAGCGAGAGTCAGCATGGTTCTGTCAGAGGAGGTCATACATTACAGATCAGAGTATTTTTTTTAGGAAGTGATCAGATGTGTAAACGAGGGTAGTGAAGTTGATTATGTTTATGAGGATTATAGAAAGCATTTGACAAGATTCCACACGGGAGACTGGTAAAAAGATTAAAATAAATTGGATTCAGGGTCATGTGGGAAGATCGATGCAAACTTATTTGGGTGCCTGGAGACAAAGGATGGTGCTGTTTCTGTGACTAGGAGCTGGTATTCAGTTGTCTACAACAAGGATGGAAATGTGTTGCTGGAGAAGCGCAGCAGGTCAGGCAGCATCTAGGGAACAGGAGAATCGACGTTTCGGGCATTAGCCCTGAAGAAGGGCTAATGCCCGAAACGTCGATTCTCCTGGTCCCTAGATGCTGCCTGACCTGCTGCGCTTCTCCAGCAACACATTTCCATCTCTGATCTCCAGCATCTGCAGACCTCATTTTCTCTGTCTACAACAAGGATCAATGGTGTGTCCCTTAATGGTCGTGATTGCACAAAAACAATGTAGAAATAATGTGGGGGAAATGACAAGAAAAAGTGAGGAGGATAACAGTGAGGAAGAACGTCCTAGGTTCCAGAATTGTGTAGGTGGATTAGTCAAATGGGCAGATAGTGGAAGCTGAAAATAACAATAAAACATCAGACGATGCATTTTGTAAGTAACACGTCATACGAGCACTCAATTAACTGCGAAACCCAAAGGAACAGAGTGATCATGCATGTGGGCCACAGATTCGTGAAGGCAGCAGAAAAACATAGTGAAGAAGACAAGCACGACATTGTAAGCTGAAAATGTGTTGCTGGAAAAGCGCAGCAGGTCAGGCAGCATCCAGGGAACAGGAGAATCGACGTTTCGGGCATAAGCCCTTCTTCAGGGCTTATGCCCGAATCGTCGATTCTCCTGTTCCCTGGATGCTGCCTGACCTGCTGCGCTTTTCCAGCAACACATTCTCAGCTCTGATCTCCAACATCTGCAGACCTCACTTTCTCCACGACATTGTAAGTCAAAGCAAAGATTATAACAGCAGGAAAATTGGTGTCACGTGTAGAAAAGTTCGTGTAGAAAGCATTTGGCACGCTTGCCTTCATTAGTCAGATCATCGATTATTGGAGTTCACATCTCATATTGTGGCTGTGCAGAACATTAATGAGGCCACACTGACAATACTGCTGACAATTCCGATCACCTTCAACAGGAAATATGTTGTAAATTTTGAAAGTGTGCAGAGAAGATTTATAAGGATGTTGCAGTGTCGAGACGGCTTGAAAAGAGAACGTGTTTGAGCAGGGGCTTTTCCCGGCAGCCTGTTCCAGGCTGGTGTGTAACCTTCTAGACAATTATGAAATCATGATGAGGGGTGGATAGGCGACTGGCCTCGGTCTTCTTTTTACCTAGGATGGCGGAGTTCAAAACGAGGAGGCTCAAGGTTAACGTGTTTCACACGGACAAACTAAACAAGGGACAAAGAGTGATCGAGCGAAATTTGGATTTCCAGCAGGCATCATTTCAGCTAAATCTTCGATTTATAAAAAGAACATTTTTCTGTTTGAAAGTTAAGCCGTGAATCGAACGTTAAAGGTATTAAAATTGAGTGATTTCGAGATGAGGAAGTTTGTGAGTAAAATATTGACCCATGCAGTATGAAGTGGAGAATGAGATGTTTGTCAGGAACATTCAATAATGATCCTTTAATTTAACTGAAATGTTGCAAGACTGTAAAATGCAGAGGGGTCTGGCTGTCCTGCTTTATGAATCAAATTGGCATGATCTGCTGGGGTAGCAACTGATGAGTAACGCAAAAAGTCTTCTTTTTTCATTTGTTCAGCAATAGCTGGGCCAACATTTATTTCCCCATTCCTATCAGCACTTGAGACGGTGAGAGCCTGAATGAAACACTGCACATTATATATTTTTTGAGAAATGTAGCAGTTTTTAAATTGAGGCTTTCTCATTTCCTGATCCCAGTTTGATGTTCAACTATTCAGTTGAACTGAGAGAATGCAGAGTTTCTCCAGCAAATATTGCTTGTGTTTCAGATTTCCAGCATCCACAGTTTAGTTTTATATAGTAATCTGGATGTCCTGTTTCATTTGAGGAATCGGATGTTGAAAGCTGTCAAACATGTGACATATGAATCAAATTGAGTGGTGACAAGTTCATCATTAATTTTCCGACGCAGATGATCTGAGGTGGGATAGAGTCAAAAAGTGTGGTGCTCGTCAAGCAGCATCCGGGGAGCAGGAAATTCGTTGTTTCACGTATAAGCTGTTCATCAGGAATGCTCGAAACGTCGACTCCCCGCTCCTCAGATGTTGCGTGACAGGCTGTGCTTTCCAGGTGCTGCACTTATTGACTTTGATTTCCAGCTTCTAAAGACATCACTTTCTGCTGAGGTGCGATACAGTCAGGTACTGTTCCTGAGACGTAATCAGGTGGCCGTAATGATAGAGTGGATATGTAGTTGGAAACTTATCTGTGACGCAATATTATTCTCCCGCTCCCACTCTGCCAAGGAGAGGCTGTATGGATGGAGCTTGTTGTTACAGTCAGTCAATTTCACAATTGTGCATTTGGCAGGTCGCGGAAACGTAATTTCCCATCCATTGTCGAGAATCCAATAAGATACAGAGACGTTCGGTCTTGGGTCTGCTACGGCCTGAATTTGAATGTGGTTTTGCATGTTTGCAGGTGTATAGTTAGTGTAGTGTATATTTGACTTTTAGAGTGCAAAACAGTTTTTTTTAAGGAGTTTTAAAAATGAAGCCATCAACAGAATACTGAGTTTAATTTTTCTTTGATGACGTAAATCAGAACGGAAAAAGCGTGAATTGTTGGAGAAACTCAGCAGGCCCGACAACATCTGTGGAGAGAAACCGAGTTAAAGTTTCAGATCGACAGAACACGAGTGTTATACATTTCTATACTATAATGCTGGGAAAATTATCAGTCTTATCTGCAGAATCAGGATATTTATAAAAAAACACTCAGTGGCTGACAACTGTCACCTTTACAAATTCAAAAGGACTTTATTGACTGTAATGCTGCCTCCGTTGCTCTCAGCTGGTAGAAAGCTGTGCGTAAATGATTGCCTTTTCTTGTTTCCTTCCTGTCAGTTTGCAGCAATGTCGAATGGAGAATTGTTCCTTTCAGTGTCTAACTCAGCATGTGTCTCCATTTGTCTCTATTTGTCTCTGTGCATCCACCTCACCCTCTTTCTCTTTCACATTCTCCAACACTCTGTCTGTGCATACAGCTCATTACCTATTTCTGCTCGATTAAAAGTCTGACATTTCGAGACAGTTTGAGTGTGCAGCTGCTGAGAAGATTGTTGCTCATTGACTGGAGTGTGTAGATCGGGGCTCACATTCTCTGGATAATGTGTCTGTCAATTCGATCTCAGATCAGGCGACGTTTCTTCCTCAAACATTTGTGACTGTTTCGAATTCAAAGTAGAATTCTGAATCCACCATAAGAAAAAAACGCAAGTATACTACAACTAAAGAAGCACAACGATGTATACACTGTTGGTTTAAATGAATGAACTTTGACATCAGAGAATGAGAGTGATCAGCTGGTGGTGTCTCGGTAATTACCACAAATTTCCCCGGCAAATCTGCAACACCTCCTGTGTAATCTCGTTATTCCTACCAAACTGGGAATGAAGGAGGGGGAGAAAGAGGATAAGAAGCAGAAGTGCTTGTGGAATAACGGAAAGAAACCACAGACTTTATTGATAGTTCGGGACTAAAAAAAAAGTCACTGTTGTAACTTAACCTGGTCTCCAATTCATAACAGGGTGAATGTCCAAAAAGGCGCCGACTTGGTTGACACGGCAGTTGTAAAGAGTTGAAACACCAAGCCCAAATACGAATGCAACAAACAGGCACCGCTGGGAATTGAACCCAGGATCGTCTGTTTACTAGACAGGCGCTTTAACCAACTAAGCCACGGCGCCGCACGTTTCGGAAATTTACTCATCCATATGTGAAGTTGGTTAAGCACTTCTTCACAGTACTTGGAAATGTGTTTTCGGATCAATGTTGCTCACGGAGAATTGCAATCAGTCCTCTAATTTACAAAGACAGGGAGTTTACAGCTGAACATTCTCCACTGAAAAGGCACAGAAAAAGATAATCTTCCCTTACATTAATTTCAAACTGATACCTTCACCTGTTTAAACTGACAGTAGAAAGAGGATGTGTTCATCCTCTCCGGGCCCATGAAACACGTTAATACACACAGAGGGGACCTCAACAACCGGAACAAGGTCATTGTGGAGATTTAACGAGGTGAAATGTGTAAGTAATTGTTAACATTGGGCAGTAAAAGTTTAACGATTAGCACTGACACTGAGTCTTGCACCACCAGTTCCAAGCTCACTTCCTGCCTCATGCCTCCCAGCCATCATTGCCGATCACTAGATTTCAATGTCCTGCTCCACTTCTCAACTTATTTCCAAACGATTGCAGGTGTCTAATAGGAACCTTCAACTGTTAGAAACGTTTTCCTGGAATATAGTCGTCACTCAATGGGATAGGATTCAGTTCATATCCCGAATTACCACAGTGATGGAGGGGATGAGTTACTTTCCTGAACCTTTCTACTCCTCAGCACGGACATGCAGCCATGATACCGATGGGGGGAGTTCTATTATTTACACTCAGCGACACTGAAGAATCAGCCAGATACTTCCAACTCAGAACGGTGATATGATTGGAGGGGGATTTGCGGTGGTAGTTTCCCGTGAGTCTGCTGTCATTGTCCTGATAGACGGATGGAAAGAATCATTGGACCGATTCTGGCAGGATCCGGGTATGTGCTTTGCACGCAAGCAGGAATTAGTTTTCCTTCGAATAATTCAGAAAACGAGAAAAGATATCTTCATTATCTTCGTGGGAATTATATCCAGGTCTGTGTGATGAAAACTCGGACTCCTAAGCAGGGACCTCCAGTGATGCTGACCGTAAACCTTGTGACCTGACTTGTACACATTCCTGTGTCTGTCGTTGACTCCATAACCAACTTCAGCAGCAAAGTTGCCTTCCCCAAGTTTCGAAACAGCTCATATTATCGCCTTGTGTTTCAATGTGAAAAAAGCGGAGCTGTGATAATCTGATGTTGTTCAGCAGATGTACTGCAGAAAGGCACAGAACAGGCTGATGGTCACAATGCCTCGTTTTGACGCGCTGGCCTCCAGTGAGCCGGCGGCACTAATAAGCGAGCCGTTCAACTCGTCTTATTCTCGGTCCGGGGCTAGAAATAAACAGAGTTTTCTCGCTGAACTTGTTCAGGCTCTTGAAGGGAAGAGCCCTTGACTCAAATTATGAAAGTACATTTCACTGAAGTGGATCATGAAATCGTGTAGTGACTGTGAATACAACAATGGAAACTTTCAGCAGAGATGCAGACAACACTGAAGGGGGCACCTAAAGACAAATGTGTTTCCTTTTTTAGGGAAAGGCACTGCTTCACAAAGTGGGACTTATTGAATTAATGCAGTGACGCTGATTACCTTTGCTAGTTCTTCACTTCTCAATCTTATTTCTCCCGATCTGAATGTCTCCATTGCACATAGTAAAAGCTGAGAGGAAGTCGGCGCTCGGTCGACCCAGTGTTGTAATGGATAACGCGTCTGAATTCGATTCGGACTATCACAGTTTTGAATTCTACCTCGCTCAATTGCAGCATGTCGCTTTGCTGAAATCAGACATAACTGGTTTTATATAACATTAAGGACAAAAAAGAGTCTGCGAAGAGTAGAGGGACACCTCAAAAATCAATAAGCCAGTCTCTGTTTGGTGCCACTCGAGATGGGGGAGATATGAATCCTGTCCTTTGTTTGAATGTTTACTGTGGGGAAGGACATACAACATGGAATATAAAGGAATACAGCGCTGAACAGGCACTCAATGTTGCACCGACCTCTGAAATATTCTCAGCTCATCCCCCTATACAATCCCAAGATCATCCATATGCTTATCCAAGAATTGTTTAAATCTCCATAATGTGGCTGAGTTAAACACACTGGAGGGTAGGGCATTGCGCGCCCTTTCAGCTCTCTCAATAAAGAACCGGCCTCTGACATCTATCTTAGAGCTATCACCCCTCAATTTGTAGCTATGTACCCTCGTACAAGCTGACTTCATCATCCTATTAAAAAGACTTTCATGTCTACCCTATTTAATTCTCTGATCATCTTGTCTGTCTCCACCAAATCTCCTCTGAGCCTTCTTCTTTCCGAAAAGAACAAACCCATTTCTCTCAGCCTTTCCTCATCAGACCTTCCCCCCAGACCTGACAACATCCTGGTAAACTTCCTCTGCACCTTTTCCATGCTTTCACATCCTTGCCGACATACGGCGACCAGAAATGTACAAAATATGTCAACTGCCACGGAAATGGCGTTTTGTACATTTGCAGCATGTGTTTGCGACTCCGGAACTCAATCCCTCTACCAATGAAACCTAACACACCGTATGCCAGCTTAACAGTACTATCAACCTGGGTGGCAACTTTTCAGGATCTATGTTCATGGACATAAAGATTCCTCTTCACATACACACCAGCAACAATCTTTCCGTTGACCCAATACTCTGCCTTACTGTTATTCTTCCCAAAGTATATCGCCTCACATTTAGGTGCATTTAACTCAAATTTCCACCTCTCACCCCAATTCTGCAGTTTAACCAAATCCCCCTGCAACCTGTAACGTTTTTGCAAACTGTCCACTACTCCACCAACGTTATTGTCATCTTCAAATTTACTAATTCATCCACCTATGCCTGAGTCTAAGTCATTTATAAAAATGATAAACAGCAGTTGTCCTAAAACAAATCCTTGTGAGACACCACTGGTAACTGGACTCCAGTTTGAATATTTTCCATCCATCACCAGAAAGCCAGTTTCAATCCAATTTGCCACATTACCCTCCATCCCATGCCTCTGCATTATTTTCCAACAGCCTACCATGTGGAAACGTATCAGAGGCTTTACTGAATTCCATGTATAACACTTCAACTGCTCTACCCTCATCTACATTCTTGGTCACGTTATCAAAAAAAAATACTCGATGAGGTTTGTGAGACATTACCTGCCCTTCACGAAACAATGTTGACTATCTGAAATCAAATTGTTGCTTTATAGATTATTATACATCTTACCTTTTATAATTCATTCCAAAACCTTTCTACAACAGAAGTAAGGCTCACTGAACTATAATTACCTGCGTCATCTCTACTGCCCTCCTTGAACAAGAGCACAACATTTGGAATCCTCCATTCCTCTGGTACTAAACTTGTCGACAATGACGACTCAAATATCAAAGCCAAATGTTCTGCTTTCTGCTCCATGGCTTTTCAGAGAGTATTCGGATAAATCCCAACTGGCCTAGGTGACTGGCCTACGTTCAGTCCTTCTGGAATTGCTAACGCCTCTTCATAACTAACATTGACCGTTTTAAGTCTAATATCTCGTATCTCATTATTCTCCTCTACAATATTCTCCTTTTCCTGACTAAAAACCAATGAGAAATGTTCGTTTAGTAACTCTCCGATCTCTAGGTTCCGCACTCAACATCCCACTTCTGTCTTTGACTGTCCCTATTCCTACCCTAACCATCCTTTTAATTCTCATATACCTATCGAAAGCTTTAGGTTTCTCCTTTATCTATTTGTTAAAGACTGCTCATATCCTTTCTTTGCTCTTCTTAAGTTTCTCTTTAAATCCTTCCCAGACGATCTGTAACTCTCCATCGCCTCATCTGAACCATTTGTCTCTCAACTTATAAGCCTCCTTCTTCCAGTTTACAAGAGATTCAATTTCTTTAGTAAACCTACCTTATCACTTCCTCCCTGCCTGACAGGGACATACATATCAAGAACACGCAATACCGGTTTCTTAAACCAGCTCCACGTTTCCATTTTCTGCATCCCTTGCATTCTGCTACCCCATTCTCTGCATCCTAACTTTGCCAAATCGCATGATAATTGCCCTTCCCCAATTGACAACTCTTGACCTGTGGCATGAAATATGTAGTCTGTGGGGAAATAGATGTTGTTATCTTGAAATAAAGATTATGTTAGAGTGGAGGAAGCACTGGATGTATTGAAACGGATACAAGTTAATAAATCCCCATGATATGATCAGATCACACCTCAGAGCTCAGTCGGAAATGAGGCAAGTGATTTCTGGTCACTTGCTGAATATTGTGTCATCGATAATCAAAGGTGAGGTGCCACAACACTGTAGGCTGACTAACATGATACTACTATTTACGAAAGGAGGTAATGAAAACCAGGCAACTATAGACCTGCGAGTCTGACGTCGGTGGTGGGCACGTTGTTGGAGGGAATCCTGAGAGACAGGAATTAATGTATTTGGAAAAGCAAGACTGATTACGAATAGTCAGCAATGGCGTTATGGGTGGGAAATGATGGCTCGTTAAATTGGAAGAGTTCTTTTATGAAGTAACAAAGAGGATTGATTAGGGCAGAGAGGTGTGCGTGATCTATGCGGACTTCAGTGGTCGACAATGTTCCCCATGGGAGTCTGGTTAGCAAGGTTAGGAGATCCAAACATTTGAATTCAGAACTGGCTCGAAGGTAGAAGACAGAGGTTCGTGGTGGAGTGTTATCTTTCAGACTGGAGGCCTGTGACAACTGGAGTGCCACAAGAATAGATTCTGGGTTAATTTTCGTCATTTTCATAAATGTTTTGGATGTGAGACAGCCTTGCTCACCACTGCGATACCATGCCCCCTTCCCCTCTCCCCCCCAAACCGTGTCCCTGATGCTGTGAGACCGCCGTGCTAACCACTGAGACACCACGTCCCCCTCACCCTCCCCACCAAACCGGATCTCTGGTACTGTGAGACAGTCGTGCTAACGACTGAGACACCATGACCCCCCACCATCCACACCAAACCGGATCTCTGGTACTGTGAGGCAGCCGTGCTAACCACTGAGACACTATGCTCCCTCCCCCTTCCCCCAAACCGGGTCCCTGGTACTGTGAGGATAAAGTGAGAACTGTAGATGCTGGCGATCAGAGCTGAAAATGTGTTGCTGGAAAAGCGACGCATGTCAGGCAGCATCAAAGGAACAGGAGAATCGACGTTTGGCGCATAAGCCTGCCCTGGTACTGTGAGACAGCCGTGCTAATCACTGCGACACCATTTACATGCCCCTCCCACAAACCGGGTTCCTGGTACTGTGGGAAGCCGTGCTATACACTCAGACACCATGCCCCCCTCCCCCAAAAAGCGGGTTCCTGTTACTGTGAGATAGCCGTGCAAACCACTGAAACACCATGCCCCCTCCCCCTCTCTCCCAAACACGGTCCGTGGTACTGTGAGGCAGCAGTGCTAACCACTGAGACACCATGCCCCCTCCCCTTCCCCGACACCGGGTCTCTGGAACTGTGAGACAGTCGTGCTAACCACTGAGACACCATGACCACACCCCCTCCACCTCTCCCCAAACCAGGTCCCTTGTACTATTAGACAGACGTGCTAACCACTGAGACACTATGACCCATCCCCCTCTCCCCCTCCTCCCAATACGGGTCACTGGTACTGTAAGACAGCCATGCTCACCACTGACACACCATGACCCCTTCCCCTCCCTCTCCCGCCAAAACCCGGTCGCTTGTACTGTGAGACTCCCTCCCACTCCCTCGAAACCCCGTCCCTGGAACACTGGGGCAGCCGTGCTAACCACTGACACCATGCCCCCTTCCCCCTCACCCCCAAACCGTGTCCCTCGTGCTGTGAGACAGCCATTATAACCACTGAGACACCGTGTCCCCTCCACCTCCCTCCAAACCGGGTCCCTGGTACTGTGAGACAGCCGTGCTAACCACTGAGACACATTACCCCCTCCCCCTTTGCCCCAAACCGTGTCCCTTGAACTATGCGAATGCCTTGCTAACTACTGAAATGCCATGCACCCCTCCAACTCCCCCGAATCCGGGCCACTGGTACTGTGAGACAGCCATGTAAACACTGAGACAACATGCGCCCCTTCCCGTACCCCCAAACCGAGTCGCTCGTACTGTGAGACAGCCGTGCTAACCACTGAGATGCCATGCCCCCTTCCCCCATTCCCCTCTCCCCCAAACAGGGTCCCTGGTACTGTGAGACAGCCGTGCTAAACACTGAGACACCAAATCCCTCCACCTCCGTCTCAAACCGGGTACCTGGTACAGTGAGACAGCCGTGCTAACCACTGAGACACTATACCCCCACCCCCTCCGCCCGAAATGGTGTCCCTGGTACTGTGAGACAGCCGTGCTAACCACTGAGACAGCATACCCCCTCCTCCTCTGTCCCACACCGTGTCCCTTGAACTATGCAACTGCCGTGCCTACCACTGTCTCCTTCCTCCTCGCCACCAATCTGGGTCCCTGGGATTGTGAGACAACCGTGCTAAGCACTGAGACACCATGCCCCCTCCCACTCCCACATACCGGGTCCCTGGTACTGTGAGATAGCCATGCTAACCACTGAGATACCATGCCCCCTTCCCCTCTCCCCCCCAAACCGTGTCTCTGGCGCTGTGAGACAGCCGTGCTAACCACTGATTCACCATGCCCCCCTCCCCCTCCCCCAAACTGGTCCCTGGTAGTGTGAGACAGCCGCGCTAACCACTGAGACACTATGCCCCCTCCCCCTATTCCCCTAACGGGGTCCCTGGGACTGTGAGACAGCCGTGCTAACCACTGAGACTCTATGCCCACTCCTCCTCCCCCGCCACCCGTGTCCCTGCTACTGTGAGACAGCCGTGCTAACCACTGAGACGTTATGCCCCCACTCCCTCCGCCCCCAACCGTGTCCCTGCTACTGTGAGACAGACGTGCTAACCACTGAGACACCCATGCCTACTTCCCCTCTCCCCCTCAAACCGTGTCCTTGGTGCTGTGAGACCGTCGTGCTAACCACTGAGACACCATGCCCCCCTCACCCTCCCCACCAAACCGGATCTCTGGTACTGTGAGACAGTCGGGCTAACCATTGAGACGCCATGTCCCCCACCATCCCCACCAAACCGGATCTCCGGTAATGTGAGACAGCCGTGCTAACCACTGGTACATCATGCACCCCTCCCCCTCCACCCCAAACGGCGTCTCTGGTACTGTGAGACAGACGTGCTAACCACTGAGACACTATGACCCCTCCTCCTCCACCGCCAACCGTGTCCCTGGAACTGTGAGACAGCCGTGCTAACCACTGAGACACCATGCCGCCCTCCGCCTCCCCCGAAACCGGGTCACGGGTCCTGTGAGACAGATGTGCTAAACACTGAGACACGATGCCCCCACCCCCTCCCTCCAAACGGGTTCCCTGGTACTGTAAGACAACCGTGCTAACCACTGAGACACTATGCCCCCTCCCCCTCCCACGCAAACCGTGTCCAAGGTAATGCGAAAAAGCCTTACTAATCATTGAGACATCATGCCCCCACCCCCTACTCCCAAACAGTTTCCCTGGTACTGTGAGACAGCAGTGCTAACCACTGAGACACCATGGCCATCTCCCCCTCCCCCTCTCTCCTAAACCGGGCCGCTGGTTCTGTGAGACAGCCGTGCTAACCACTGAGACAGCATGGCCACATCACCCTCCCCCTCCCCCCCAAACCGATCCCTGGTACTGTGAGACAGCCGTGCTAACCACTAAGACACCATGCCCCCTCCCACTCCCCCTCCCCAACAAAACGATCCCTGGTACTGTGAGACAGCCGTGCTAACCACTGAGACACCATGCACTCTCCCTCATCCTCCCAAACCGTGTCCCTGGTACTGTGAGACAGCCGTGCTAACCACGGAGACACCATGCCCCCCTCCCGACCCCAGAAAACGGGTCACTGCTACTGTGAGACAGACGTACTAACCACTGAGACACCATGTCCCCCTCCCTCTCCACCCAAAGGAAAGTCCCTGGAACTGTGAGACAGCCGTGCTAACAACCGAGACACCATGTCCCCTTCCTCCTCACCCCCAAGCCGGGTCCCTAGGGATGTGAGACAGCCGTTCTAAGCAGTCAGACACCATGCCCCCGCCCCCTCCCGCATATTGGGTCCCTAGTACTGTGAGACAGCCATGCTAACCACTGCGATACCATGCCCCCTTTCCCCCTCGCCCCCAAAACGTGTCCCTGGTACTGTGAGACATCCGTGCTATCCACTGAGACACCATGCCCACTCCCCTCCACCCCAAACCGGTCCCTGGTACTGTGCGACAGCCATGCTAACCAATGACACACTATGTCCCCTTCCCCCTAACCCCCAAACCGGGTCCCTGGTACTGTGCGACTGCCGTGCTAAGAACTGAGACACCATGCCCCCTCCCACTTCCACATACCGGGTTCCTGGTACTGTGAGACAGTCATGCTAACCACTGAGATACCATGCCCCCTTCCCCTCTCCCCCACAAACCGTGTCACTGGTGCTGTGAGACAGCTGTACTAACCACCGAGGCTCTATGACCCCACCCCCTCCCCCGCAAAACGTGGCCTTGGTACTGTGAGACAGACTGCTAACCACTGAGACACTGTGTCCCCTTCCCCTTCCCTGCAAACCTCGGGCCCCTTGTACTGTGAGACAGCCGACCTAACGAATAAGACACCAAGCCCCCCTTCTCCTCCCTCCCAAACAAGGTCCCTGGTACTGAGAAACCATGCCCCCTCTCCGCCTTCCCGCCAAACTAGGACCCTGGGATTATGTCCCCCGCCCGCTCCACTTCTCCCCCATACCGGGTCCCTGGTACTTTACGATAGCCGTGCTAACCACTGATACACCATGACCCCCTCCCCCTCCCCCCAAACGGGTCCCTGGTAGTGTGAGACAGTCATGCTCACCACTGAGACACTATGCCCCCTCCCCCTACGCCCCTAACGGGTCCCTGGTAGTGTGAGACAGTCATGCTCACCACTGAGACACTATGCCCCCTCCCCCTACGCCCCTAACGGGTCCCTGGGACTGTGAGACAGCCGTGATAACCACTGAGACACTATGCCCACTCCCCCTCCCCAGCAAACCGTGTCCCTGGTACTGTGAGAAAGATGTACTAACCACTGAGACACCATGCCCCCTCCCCCTCCCCCCAAACGGGGTCCCTGGTACTGTAAGACAGCCCTGCTAACCACTGAGATATTATGCCACCGCCCCCTACATCACAAACAGGGTCCCTGGTACTGTGAGACATCCGTGCTCACCACTGAGACACCATGGCCACCTCCCCCTCTCCGTCTGCCCCAAACTTAGGCCCTTGGTACTGTGAGACAGCCGTGCTAAACACTGAGGCACCATGCCTCGCTCCCCCTCCCACCAAACCAGTCCCTGGTACTGTGAGACAGCCGTGCTAACCACTGAGACACCATGCCCCCTCCGCACCGACGCGATCCCTGGTACTGTGAGACAGCCGTGCTAACCACTGAGACACCATGCCCTCTCCCTCATCCGCCCAAACCGTGCCCCTGATACTGTGAGGCAGCCGTGCTAACCACTGAGACAGCATACCCCCTCCTCCTCTGCCCAAAACCGTGTGTCTTGAACGATGCGACTGCCGTGCTAACCACTGAGACACCATGTCTCCTTCCTCCTCGCCTGCAATCTGGGTCCCTGGGAATGTGAGACAATCGTGCTAAGCACTGAGACACCATGCCCCCTCCCACTTCCACATACCGGGTCCCTGGTACTGTGAGACTGTCATGCGAACCACTGAGATACCATGCCACCTTCCCCTCTCCCCCGCAAACCGGGTCCCTGGTATTGTGAGAAAGCCGTACTAACAACTGATATATTATGCCACCTCCCCCTACATCACAAACAGGGTCCCTGGTACTGTGAGACAGCCGTGTTAACCACTGAGACACCATGGCCACCTCCCCCTCTCCCTCTCCCCCAAACTGGGCCCTTGGTACTGTGAGACGGCCGTGCTAAACACTGAGGCACCATGCCTCCCTCCCACTCCCTCCAAACCAGTCCCTGGTACTGTGAGACAGCCGTGCTAAACAATAAGACACCATGCCCCCTCCGCCCCAACCCGATCCCTGGTACTGTGAGACAGCCGTGCTAACCATTGAGACACCATGTCCCCTCCCTCTCTGCCCCAAACCGTGTCCCTTATACTATGCGACTGCCGTGCTAACCACTGAGACACCATGTCTCCTTCCTCCTCGCCCCCAATCCGGGTCCCTGGGAATGTGAGACAGCCGTGCTAAGCACTGAGACACCATGTCCCATCCCACTCCAAATACCGGGCCCGTGGTACTGTGAGACAGCTGTGCTAACCACGGAGACACCATGGCCCCCTCCCCCTCCCCCTCTCCCCCACACCGGGTCCCTGCTACTGTGAGACAGCCGTGCTAACCACTGAGATAACATGCCCCCTTCCCCTCTCGCCCCCAAACCGTGTCCCTGGTGCTGTGAGACAGTCTAGCTTACCACTGAGACACCATGTCCCCCTCACCTGCCCCACCAAACCGAATCTCTGGTACTGTGAGACAGTCGTGCTAACCATTGAGACGCCATGACCCCCCCACCATCCCCACCAAACCGGATCTCTGGTACTGTGAGACAGCCGTGCTAACCACTGAGACGCTATGCCCCCCTCCCCCTCCCCCGAAACTGGGTCACGGGTACTGTGAGGCAGCCGTGCTAACCACGGATACACCATGCCCCCTCCCCCTCACCTCCAAACGGGGTCCCTGGTACTGTGAGACAGACGTGCTAACCACTGAGACACTATGACCCCTCCCCCTCCCCCGCCAACCGTGTCCCTGGTACTGTGAGACAGCCGTGCTAACCACTGAGACACCATGCCCCCCTCCCATTCCCCCGACACCGGGTCGCGGGTACTGTGAGTCAGATGTGCTAACCACTGAGACACGATGCGTCCTCCCCCTCCCTCCAAACTGGTTCCCTGGTACTGTAAGACAGCCGTGCTAACCACTGAGACACTATGCCCCCTCCCCCTCCCCTGCAAACCGTGTCCAAGGTATTGTGAGAAAACCTTACTAACCACTGAGACATCATGCCCCTCCCCCTACATCCCAAACAGTTTCCCTGGTACTGTGAGACAGCCGTGCTATCCACTGAGACACCATGGCCATCCCCCCCTCCCCCTCTCCCCTAAACCGGGCCGCTGGTTCTGTGAGACAGCCGTGCTAAACACTGAGACACCATGCCTCCCTCCCCCTCCCCCAAAACCGGTCCCTGGTACTGTGAGACAGCCGTGCTAACCACTGAGATACCATGCCCCTTCCCTTCCCCCCAAACTGGTCCCTCGTACTGTGAGACAGCCGTGCTAACCATTGGCATACCATACCCCCTCCCTTCCCCCCCAAACCGGGTCACTGGTACTGTGAGACAGCCATACTAACCACTGAGACACCATACTCCCTCCCACTCCGTCCCACACCGTGTCCCTGGTACTGTGCGACTGCCGTGGTAACCATTGAGACACCATGCCCCCCTCCCCGCCCCCGAAACCGGGTCCCTGCTATTGTGAGACAGCCGTGCTAACCACTGAGACACCATGCGCCCCTCCCCCTCACCCCAAACAGGGTCCCTAGTACTGTAAGTCATCCATACTAACCACTGAGACACCATGAACCCTCTCCGTCCGCCCCTAAACCGGTCCCTGGTACTGTGAGACAGCCGTGCTAACCACTGACACACCATGTCCCCTTCCTCTTCACCCCCAATCCGGGTCCCAGGGTCTGTGAGACATCCGTGCTAAGTATTGAGACACCATGCCCCCTCGCCCTCCCTCCCTCCCAAACCGGGCCCGTGGTACTGTGAGACAGCTGTGCTAACCACGGAGACACCATGGCCCCCTCCCCCTCCCCCTCTCCCCCACACCGGGTCCCTGGTACTATGAGACAGCCGTGCTAACCACTGAGACACCATGCCCCCTCCTCCTCCCCCCCAAACCGGTTGCCTGGTACTGTGAGACAGCCGTGCTAACGCCTAAGACAACATGCCCCCTCTTCCTCCCCCTGCCCGCCCCCCCCAAACACAGTCATTGTGTTCGGGGATATTGTGAAAAATGTAAACCTGAAATGCAAACAGTAAAAAGTGGCAAAACCCCACAAATGTTTCAGGGTCTGGACGTAGAAGTATCGGGAGCATACTGAGTCTGATAGGATCCTCTTCTGAAAAACTCGTATTGGACTCAAAAGGTTAATTGTGTTTCTCTCTGTTCAGAACCTGCTATGGTTTTCCAGCATTTTCAACGTAGTTACTCTTTTGTCTGATCTCAAAGGGGACAATGAAGCTGCCAATTCTGTTGACTCTCAAGTATTTGTTTATGGTTTTTGAATGAAAAATTAAAAACTCTGTGCGTGACAGCTCCCTGAGTACTTCCAATTTATTGCCACTGTCATAATGCATTTTGAAAATGTTGAACTCGGTGGTCATGATATCATACAATCAATCCTCTGAAAGTAACTGATTGAAGTCCTGATCCCAATTGTTATCAATGTTTTATCATACTCCTGATGTCACAGGACATATTCATCCACGGTTTGAGAAGGCACTATGAAGGGCAGAGTTTATTTGTCATCTCCAATGGCTCTGAACTAAGCAACACAGAGTTGCCCTGTTTTATCTCTTCAATCCAAAGTGATGCAGATCCATACAGAGCTGTTTGTAGGAGCAGTCCAACATTATTCCCTCGTCAGGATGACATGCAACTTGGAAGATACCTTGAAGAACTGCATTTCTATTTTTTCCCATTACCAGTGCAAAATGTTCTCTAATTCCCATTAATCACAGTTTTGCTCAGGGTCCTTGATTCCACCCGCAGCCCAGTCCTGCTTCAACTGAAAGGGCAGTCACTCTGATCTCACCTCAAATTACACGGGAAGATTAGTTGAAAGAATAAGGAGCAAAAGACAAGAACACTGTTTGTTTGAACAATGTCCTCACAATATTTAAAAGAAAATTGATGCATGGTCTTCCTTAATGCATTACTTCAGCATGACATCACTTTTTAAACAATGTTCAATTCAAAGTTTGTGCGAAGATTTGTAGCTCGGGTGCTCGTTGTTGTGGTTCTGTTCGCCGAGCTGGAAGTTTTTGTTGCAAACGTTTCGTCCCCTGGCTAGGTGACATCATCAGTGCTTGGGAGCCTCCTGCGAAGCGCTTCTTTGATGTTTCCTCCGGTGAGTATAGTGTTCTGTCCCTGCCGCTACCGGTTGTCAGTTTCAGCTGTCCGCTGTAGTGGTTGGTATATTGGGTCCAGGTCGATGTTTTTGTTGATGGAGTTTGTGGATGAATGCCATGTCTCTAGGAATTCCCTGGTTGTTCTCTGTCTGGCTTGCCCTATGATAGTAGTGTTGTCCCAGTCGAATTCATGTTGCTTGTTGTCTGCGTGTGTGGCTACGAAGGATAGCTGGTCGTGTCGTTTCGTGGCTAGTTGATGTTCATGTATGCGAATTGTTAGCTGTCTTCCTGTTTGTCCTATATAGTGTTTATTGCAGTCCTTGCATGGTAACAAGCAAGTGAGACAAAGGAAAGCTAGTGAATGTTATCCACCTGGACTTCAGAAGGACTTTGACAAGGTGCGACACAGGACGCTGCTGAGTACAATAAGGTCCCATTTTGTTAGAGGCAAGGTACTAGTGTGTGCAGAAGCTTGGCTGTCTGGCAGAAAGTAGAGAGTGGGGATAAAAGGGTCCTTCTCAGGATAGCAGCCAATGACAATTGGTGTTCCACAAGGCTCAGTGTTAGGACCACAAAGTTTTACTTTGTACATTAACGATCTATATTAAGGAACTGAGGGCATTCTGGGTAGGCTTTTAGATGACACAAAGGTAGGTAGAGGAACAGGTAGCATTGAGAAGGCAGAGAGGCTGCAGAAGAATTTAGATAGAATAGGAGAGTGGGAAAACAAATGGCAGAAGGAGTACATCTTGGGAAAGCGTGAGGTGATGCACTTTGTGAGGAGGAAGAGAGGCATGGAAAATTTCATAAATGAAAAGAAAATTCGGAAGTCTGAAGTGCAAACAGAGTTGCGAGTTCTTGCACAGGAATGTCTCAAGGTAAACTTGCAGGTTGAGTGAATAGTTAGGAATGTGTTGTATCTGCTACACAGTGAGTTTAAAGTCTTCTATTCAGCAAAAGAACTGTGAGGTAACTCTGACAAACAATAATATTTGTTTATTGAGCACAGTCAATGTTAGTACTATAAAATTTACTATAAAGTAATGAAAAATACTGCAAACTGTCTTATGCTTTTACTTAATTTTGGCTGATCGCATACCACCACACTAGAACTTGGTCAGGCTCCACGTGGTGATGCCTTTTTATTCATTCGATGGTCTTGGAGTTGTTTTCTTTCTCAGTGGTTATTCTCCAGTTACCGCATTCTGTGGGGTTTTGAGGTGATTCTTATCCTTCCAAGTCTCCAAGCTCTTGGGAGGGTCTGGAGGATCTGCCAATGGAATGATCAGGTTCATATACCCTGATCAATCAGACCCAACCAGGGGTTGGCATATTGATGGCCCAAGGGAGACATTCCAATGTCCCATTAAAGGCCATCTTCAGGAGGTTATTGCAGGGTCTTTAGCTACAGCTGTCAGGTTTGTTTGCAAACCATTTGTAGGGAGCTGCAGCCTGTCTGGATTCTGCAGCATGTGGATTAGCACCGAGAGTTTAGACAAGGCTGGAATCCATTTGCTAGCATGCTTTAATCACTGTTCACTTTTGTAACTCCATGATAAGTTTACCAATGTCCATCATACGTTCATTGTTTCAGGTAGCCTATCCGGTCAGAAAGACAAACACAATGATGGTATTTATTTTGAGAGGCCTTGAATATTAAAGCAGAGATAGATTTCTGAGTCTTTACAAGGCTCTGATCGGAGCATATTTGGAGTATTTCGTGGGAGCATCATTTAAAATATATCTAGACAGATACATGAATGGGCAGGTAGCAGAGGGATGCAGATCCTTAGAAAATTGGCGGCAGGTTTAGATAGAGGATCTGGATTGGTTCAGGCTTGGAGGGTCTAAGGGCCTGCTCCTGTGCTGGAATTTTCTTTGTTCTTCGTTCTTTATTATTCATTCTAAAAATTGCACGTTTTCAACTCACTGTATGCTACATTTTAATAACATAAAACATTTATTTATTTGACAGTGCATATCAAATTATTTCATTTCTAAATTAGAGTCATAGAGATGTACAGCATGGAAACAGACCCTTTGGTCCAACCCGTCCATGCCTACCAGATACTGCAACTCAAACTAGTCCCACCTGCCCGGACAAGGGCCATATCCCTCCAAACCCTTCCTATCATATACCCATCCAGATGCCTTTGAAATGTTGCAATTGTACGAGTCTCCACCACTTGCTCTGGCAGCTCATTCCATACACATACCACCCTCTGCATGAAAAAGGTGCCCCTTAGGTCTCTTTTATATATTTCCCCTCTCACCCTAGACATGTGCACTCTACTTCTGGACGCCCCAACACCAGGGAGAACACCTTTTACATTTACCCTATCCATGCCCTTCATGATTTTATAAACCTCTATAAGGTCACCCCTCAGCCTCCGATGCTCCACAGAAAACAGCCCTAGCCTATTTAGGCTTTCCCTACAGCTCAAATGCTCCAACCCTGGCAACATCCTTGTAAATCTTTTCTGAACCGTTTCAAGTCTCACAACTTCCTTCTGATAGGAAGGAGACCAGAATTGCACGCAATATTCCAAAAGTGGCCTAACTGGCTTCCTGTAGAGCCACAACATGACCTTCCAACACCCGTACTCATTACTCTGACCAATAAAGGAAAGCACACCAATCGTCTACATCACTATCTTATCTATCTGCGACTCTACTTTCAAAGAACAATGAAACTGCACTCCAAGGTCTCTTTGTTTAGCAATACTCCCTAGGATCTCGCCATTAAGTGTAAACTCCTGCTAAGACTTGCTTTCCCAAAACGCAGCACCTCGCATTTATGTAAATTAAACTCTATCTGCCACTCCGAAGCCCATTGGCCCATCTGATCAAGATTCTGTTGCAATCCGAGGTAACCTTCTTAGCTGTCCACTACACCTCCAATTTTGGTGTCATCTGCAAACTTACTAACTGTACCTCTTACGCTCACATCCAAATCATTTATATAAATAACGAAAAGTAGTGAATTCAGCACTGATCCTTGTGACACTCCACTGGTCACAGGCCTCCAGTCTGAAAAACAACCCTCCACCACCACCCTCTGTCTTCTACCTTTGAGCCAATTCTGTATCCAAATGGCTAGTTCTCCCTGTATACCATGACGTCTAAGCTGGCTTACCAGTTTCCCAAAGGGGAACCTTGTCGAATGTCTTACTGAAGTTGAAATAAATCACGTCCACCGCTCTGCCCTCATCAATCCTCTTTGTTACTTCTGCAAAAATCTGTCAAATTTGTGAGACATGATTTTCCACTCACAAAGCAATGGTGACTATCCCTAATCAGTCCTCCCTTTCCAAATACATATTCATCCTGTCCCTCAGGGTTACCTCCAAGAACTTGCCACCGCCGCTGTCAGGCTCACTGGTCTATAGTTCCCTGTCTTGTCCTTACTGCCCTTCTTAAACTGTGGCACCACATTCACCAACCTCCAGTCCTCTGGCACCTCACCTGTGACTATCAATGATACAAATATCTCAGGAACAAGCCCAGCAATCATTTCCTTGGTTTGCCACAGAGTTCTCGGATACGCCTGATCAGGTCCTGGGGATTTATACATCTTTATGCGTTTCAAGACATCCAGCACATCCTTCTCTGTAATCTAAACATTTTGAAGATTTCACCATTTATCTCCCTACATTCTATATCTTCCATGTCATTTTCCACAGTAAACATTGATGCAAAATGTTCATTTATTATGCCCCCTATCTCCTGTGGCTGCACACAAAGGCCTCCTTGCTGATCTTTGAGGGGACCCCAGTCTCTCCCTATTTAGTCTATTATTCTTAATGTCTTTGTAAAATCCTTTTGGATTGTCCTTGATTCTATTTGCCAATGTTATCTCATGTCCCCTTTTTGCCTTCCTGATTTCCCTCTTAAGTATACGCATACTGCCTTTGTACTCTTCTAAGGATTCACTCGATCTAGTCAGACAGCATGTTCTTTTGCTGTACAAAACAAAATGTGCACTCTTTACTTTTGTAACTTAAAATGTTGTTAGGTGTTTATATTTTAGTTCCATCAATATAGAATCAACTTAATTGTTTTCAGAGATGATGCAATTATTGTTCGGTTGAATAATTGTAGTTAATATTTCATCATTGCCCAATTCACAAACATGGCAAACACCTGATTATTGTTCAGGTCACGTTGCAATCATGACCGACATTAAAAATGGACTCCAAAAGACTTAAATTCAGGCACAGTGCTACTGGATCTCACAGCTGTCTATGGCCGTCAGTGAGACACTGGCCTGCTCCTAAATCTGTCCAGAGAGTTTCCAACCTGGTTCAGGGCAATCATTAAAACATTCCTTCAAAATAAATCATTTCTATTCCATCATGGACAGGAGGAAAGTAGCCAACAGGCTATCACTGTTCTCAGTGTAGTTACTAATACTGTCTAAATTAGATACCAATGATTGAGCAGTAACTAGGTCTTACAAATTCATCCCCAGTCAGAACCAGACCCAGAGAGCAGTTGTATGGACATGGAGTGTTAGAATCACTTGGTGTTACTTGTGGTGCTGACACCTGGCATGTCCCCCATACTTCACACATCTGCTCCCTGGACCAGACACTAGGTGAAGATATTCACAATTGACAGTCTTCTGCAGAATCCTGTGTCTTACAGTGAATCCTCTGAAATTATATCCAATAAATGCACCTTCACATTCACCAGTATCAAATAAAATTTGTACATGTCTATGGATGGTCAGATATTAATACATGGGTAACCCAACAGAATGTATCTGAAGAAACCAGGAGCTAATGGCAAGCCAAAAATCAGTTTAATAACTGAACTTGGTGGATTTTGTCTGGTCGAGGTAAGTGCACATATTGTGCTGGCACTTTTGTGAATGGAGCCATGCATACCAAAACTGGAAGTCTTGGTCTAACATCCCTCCCCAGCTTCCTGACCCCACACAGGTCACTCCCTCACACATTCACCAATTGTCGAGAATCCACAAACTGATAGAAACTCGGAATATAGAACAGGACAGCAGAGTAAGAGCCCTTCAGCCCTCAATTTTCTTTCGTCAGCCTTTTATCCTACTCTAAGATCAGACTAACCTACATAACCTACAATGTACTAACTTCCATGTGCCTATCCAAGAGTTTTTCTTAATTATCCCTAATGTATCCTACTCTATTACCATCACGAGCAGTGCACTCCGCTCCCACCACTCTCTGACATTCCCCCAAAAACTTATGCCAATCACCATAAAATTATGCCCCTTTTGAAAAGACTCTGGCTATCCAATCTTTGTCTCTAACATCTTGTACACTTCTATCAAGTCAGCCGTCATTCTTCTTGGCTCCAGGCAGAAAAGTCATAACTCCCTCAAATTTTCTTCCTAAGACGTATCCTCCAGTCCTGGCAGCATCCTGGTAAATCTGCTCAGCACACTCTCTGAAACTTCCACATGTTTCCTATAACGAGGCAACGAGAGCTAAGAGCAACAAGGAGGGGACATGAAAAATCCTTAGTTGGTAGGATTAGAGAGAACCCTAAGGCTTTCTATAGGTATGTCAGGAATAAAAGAATGACTAGGGTAGGGATAGGTCCAGTCAAGGATAGTAGTGGGAAGTTGCGTGTGGAGGCTGAAGAGATTGGGGAGACACTGAATGAATACTTTTTGTCAGTATTCAATCAGGAACAGGACATTGTTGTCAATGTGAATACTGAGTCACAATTAAGTAGAATGGATGGCTTTGAGGTATGTAGAGAAGAGGTGTTGGAAATTCTGGAAAGGGTGAAAATAGATAGGTCCCCTGGGCCTGATGGCATTTATCCTAGGATTCTCTGGGAAGCAAGGGAGGAGATTGCAGAGCCATTGGCCTTGATTTTTTATGTCCTCGTTGTCTACAGGGGTAGTGACAGAAGTTTGGAGGCTAGCAAATGTGGTTCCCTTGTTCAAGAAGGGGAGTAGGGATAACCCTAGTAACTATAGGCCGGTAAGTCTCACTTCTGTTGTGGGCAAAATCTTAGAGAGAATTGTAAGGGATAGAATTTATGAACATCTGAATAGGAATAATGTGATCAAGGATAATCAGCATGGTTTTGTGAAGGGCAGGTCGTGCCTCACAAACCTTATTGAATTCTTTGAGAAGGTGACTAAGGAGGTGGACGAGGGGAAAGCGGTAGATGTGGTGTATATGGATTTTAGTAAGGCGTTTGATAAGGTTCCCCATGGTAGACTACTGCAAAAAATACGGAGGTATGGCATTGAGGGTGAGTTGGAGGTTTGGATAAGGAGTTGGCTGGCTGGAAGAAGACAGAGGGTAGTAGTTGATGGCAAAGGTTCATCTTGGAGTGCCGTCACTAGCGGTGTTCCGCAAGGATCTGTTTTGGGACCATTGCTGATCGTCATTTTTATAAATGACCTGGAGGAGGGGTTAGAAGGTTGGGTGAGCAAGTTTGCGGATGATACGAAAGTCGGAGGAGTTGTAGACAGTGAGGAAGGATGTGGCAGGTTACAGCGGGATATAGATAAGCTGCAGAGCTGGGCAGAAAGGTGGCAAATGGAGTTCAATGTAGCTAAGTGTGAGGTGATTCACTTTGGTAAGAGTAACAAAAAGATGGGGTACTGGGCTAATGGTCGGATACTTGGTAGTGTGGATGAGCAGAGGGATCTTGGTGTCCATGTACACAGATCTTTGAAAGTTGCCACCCAGGCAAATAGTGCGGTGAAGAAGGCATATGGCGTACTGGCTTTTATTGGTAGGGGAATTGAATTCTGGAATACTGAGGTCATGTTGCAGTTGTGTAAGACTCTGGTGCGGCCGCATCTGGAGTATTGTGTGCAGTTTTGGTCGCCATACTATAGGAAGGATGTGGAGGCACTGGAACGGGTGCAGAGGAGGTTTACCAGGATGTTGCCTGGTATGGTAGAAAGATCGTATGAGGAAAGGCTGAGGCACTTGGGTTTGTTTTCATTGGAGAAAAGAAGGTTTGGGGTGACTTGATAGAGGTGTACAAGATGATTAGGGGTTTAGATAGGGTCGACAGTGAGAATCTTTTTCCACGTATGGAGTCAGCTATTACAAGGGGGCATAGCTTTAAATTAAGTGGGGGGGGGGGGGTTAGGTATAGGACAGATGTTAGGGGTAGGTTCTTTACTCAGAGAATCGTGAGTTCATGGAATGCCCTACCAGTAGCAGTGGTGGACTCTCCCTCATTATGGGCATTTAAGCGGGCATTGGATCTGCATATGGAGGATAGTGGGCTACTGTAGGTTAGGTGGCCTGCGATCGGCACAACATCGAGGGCCGAAGGGCCTGTACTGCGCTGTATTCTTCTATGTTCTATGTTCTATAGAACTGAACACAATATTCCAAGTGTGTTTGAACCACAGCTTTATAGAGCTAAGCATTAAGCTCGCGACTCTTAAACTCAATCCCCCTGATAATGAAAGCCAACACACCATCACCTTCTTAACAACCCTATCAACTTGGGTGGCAACTTTCTGAGATCTATGGACATGGACCCCAAGATACCTCTGATCCTCCACATTGCCAAAAATTCGCCGTTAACCCTATATTCTGTATGCAAATGCAATCTTCCAAAATAAATCACTTCACACTTTTCAAGGTTGAACTCTATCTGCCACTTATCAGCCCTGCTCTGCATCCCGTCAAAGTCCTGTTGCAACCTACAGCAGCCCTCTATACTATTCACAACTGCATCAATCTTCATGTCATCGGCAAACTTACTAAACCACCATTCCATTTCCTCAGCAAAGTCATTTATAAAAATCACAAACAGCACAGGTCCCAGAGCGGATCCCTATGGAACACCACTGGTCACTGAGCTCCAGGCTGAATACTTTCCATCTGTTACCATCCTCTGTCTTCTTTGGGAAAGCCAAGTCCATATCCAGACAACCACATTTCCCTGCGTCCCCTGCCTGCTTACCTTCTGAATGAGCCTACAATGGGGAACCTTATAAAATGCCTTTCGAAAATTCTTGTTCACCACATCTACTGGTCTACCTTCATCAACGTGTTTTTTTCACATCTTCAAAGAATTCAATAAGGTTTGTGAGGCATAACCTGCTCCTCAAAAAGCCATGCTGACTGTCTCTAATGAAACTATCGTTTTCTAAGTAATTCTAAATCCTGTCACTCAGAATTGTCTCCAATACTTTGCCCACCAGTGATGTAAGACTGACTGTTCTATCATTCCCAGGGTTATCCCTATTCCCTTTCCTGAACAAGGGAATAACATTTGCCACTCTCCAATCATCTGGCACTCCTCCAAATTTTTCTCCATTACTGAGGGCTGTCCTCTTTGCACACTGAGTGGGGAATTAACCATCTGAAACTCATTGTATGTGGAGCTGACTGCTCAGTTCTGGAAAGTTGCACTTGATGAATACATTTTTTACAAAACAATTACAATTCAACAAATATTCATTCAGTCCCAGAGTTACAATTTTGGTTCATGGTTGGATAACAATTAGTGAATGATTGAAGAACTCTGATACACAGAATATTCCAGATGTTATATTCCAGCTTACGTTAATACTGGGAGTATTATCAGACAGACTGTTGTGATAATGGCATGAGTTGACATGTGGAGGTGGAACGTTTTTGCCATCACAGAGACGTGTTTGAGAGGGGTCAGGGCTAAAACTCAATATTCTGTTGTACTGGAACTATACGCAGGACAGGAGAGAGTGTTAAAGAGGAGGTGCATTATTAATTAAGGAACAGTTACTGCAGTGAGGAGGGACGATACCTTGGACACGTCTTCAAATGAGGCTTTATGTGTCGATGTTAGGCTCCAAACGATGAAAGACACACGGCTGGGGATATCTTATAGAGCCCCAGAAAGATGAAAAAACAGGAGCAAATATATAACCAATTCACTGAGGTGTGTAAAAACCAAGTCACTGAGGTGTGAAGGAAAGCAAGTTCGAAGATGTTACAGAGATAGTAAAGAAAGTCTGGAGATGTTAAAGAGACAGGAAAGCACGACCAGAGATGGGACAGAGATAGGGAAGCAAGGCAGGAGATGTTACAGAGATAGGAAAGCAAGGCTGGACATGTTACAGAGAGAGGAAAGCAAGGCTGGAGATGTTACAGAGTGGAAAGCAAGGCTGGTGTTGTTGCAGAGATAGGAAAGCAAGGTAGGAGATGTTACGGAGAGAGTGGAAAGCAAGGCTGGATATGTTACAGAGATGGGAAAGCAAGACAGGAGATGTTACAGAGATAGGAAAGCAAGGCTGGAGATGTTACAGCGAGAGGAAAGCAGGGCTGGAGATGTTACAGAGACAGTTGAAACTTTATTGCTGGAACAGCACAGCAGGTCAGGCAGCATCCAGGGAACAGGAGATTCGACGTTTCGGGCACAGGCCCTTCTTCAGGAAGAAGGGCCTGTGCCCGAAACGTCGAATCTCCTGTTCCCTGGATGCTGCCTGACCTGCTGTGCTGTTCCAGCAATAAAGTTTCAACTTTGATCTCCAGCATCTGCAGACCTCACTTTCTCCTCGATGTTACAGAGAGAGGAAAGCAAGGCTGGTGCTGTTGCAGAGATGGGAAAGCAAGGCTGGAGATGTTACGGAGAGAGAAGAAAGCAAGGCTGGATATGTTACAGAGATGGGAATGCAAGGCTGGAGATGTAACATAGATAGGAAAGCAGGATCTAATTGCTACAGGTATAGGAAAGCAAAGCTGGAGATATCACAGTGATAGAAAAGCAAGGCTGGAGATGTTACATAGAGAGGAAAGCAAGGATTGAGATGTTGCAGAGATAGGAAAGCAAGGCTGGAGATGATACAGAGATAGAAAAGCAAGGCTGGATATGTTACAGAGATACGAATGAAAAGCTGGAGATGTTACAGAGAGAGGAAAACAAGGTTCTAGATGTTAAAGAGATAGGAAAGCAAGGCTGGGGATGTTACAGAGAGAGGATTGAAAGGATGGAAATGTTACAGAGAGAAACGAAAGCAAGGTTTAGAGATGTTACACTGATAGGAAAGCAAGGCTGGAAATGTTGCAGAGATAGGAAAACAAGACTGGAGGTATTACAGAAATAGTGTTCAAAGTTTGTGAGAAGATTTGTAGCTCGGGTGCTCGTTGTTGTGGTTCTGTTCGCCGAGCTGGATGTTTTTGTTGCAAACATTTCGTCCCCTGGCTAGGCGCCATCATCAGTGTTTGGGACCCTCCTGCGAAGCGCTTCCTTGATGTTTCCTCCGGTGTTTATAGTTGTCTGTCCCTGCCGCTTCCGGTTTTCAGTTTCAGCTGTCCGCTGTAGTGGTTGGTATATTGGGTCCAAGTCGATGTGTTTGTTGATGGAGTTTGTGGATGAATGCCATGCCTTTAGGTTGCCTGTGCATGCTAGAATAGGTTAGTGAGATATTTTGGAACTCATTCACAGGAGATGGGGAATGGTGAACCAGCTGGAGCTTAGAGAGATAGGGACTGGTGAAGGGACTGGGGGAGTTTATAGTGATAAATGGGGCTGTAGCATGATATAAAGATTGTCGTGATACGAAAGGTTATTGAGATACAAATGGAATGTCGTGGTTGGATGAGATGGTAGGGAAAGATACAGAGATATAGGTAGATAGTTTAAAAATAGAATTGTGCAATGTCTTAATAGAGAATATATTGTAGAAATCAATGGAATAGACAAGGCATTTGGAGGAACTAAAGGAGTGAGACCTTGGACTGTCCAATCACAAGAGTAATAGAGTGAGTGTCATACAGCACAGAAGAGGCCCTTCGATTGATAGTAATAAAAATGGAAAAGCCCTGCAGGAAATGGAAATCCCTCCTTCCTAACGTCTGGGGGCTAGGGCGAAATGTGAGAGAGGCGTTCTACAGACTGCTCAAGCAACAATGTGACATAACGAAGCCTCACGTGTCAGATCAAACACAAACACAGAAACTTCCTGCTGACTCCCTTCCCTCAGCTGATGGATCAGTGTCCCTCTACATTGAACACTTGGAGGACGCACTGACAGAATGAATGAGCTGGAGAATGTATAATGGGTGGGCTATTTCAAAATCACAACCAAGAGGTGCTCAGCAGCAAGCAGCATTATTGATCGAGATGGTCGGATCCAAAAGAACATAGCTGCGAGACTGGGTCTGCATCGGATCGGGAGGGAACGACTGACAGGCAGAAACATACTTGACCTCATCTTCACCACGGCTGCAGAGACGTTGATCGATGACCAAATTGGAAACAATGACTATCACACACAGTATTTCTGGAGACAAAGACCCATTGTTAATAGTGTGAGTGTGTACCCGCGTGAGCGCACATGTGAGAGATACTATCACCATGCTGAACGGGACAGATTTCGAAGAGATCGAGAACTCAGCACTGGCCAGTGAGAGGTGGTTTGGGTCATTACCAACAGCAGCAGAATAGTACTCCAGCACAATTTTCACTGTCACTGTCTGGCATATGCTCCACTTTACCCTGACCATCAGGCTAGGGGATAAACCCTTGTTCAATAGATAATACAGGAGGGCTGGCCAAGAGCAACACCAGGTATATCTCAAAATGAGGTAACGTGACCAAACACGACCACTTACTCACCAAATAGCATAAACAGCTAGTGACAGACAGTTCTAACCAACAAATCTGAACTAATCTCCGCAATCCTGTCACATGCAGCCAGGTTGAATGGTGGTGTCAATCAAACAACTCACTGGAGGACGAGGATCCCCACATATCACCTTCCTCAATGATGGAAGAGCCCAACACAACAATAGAAAAGCTAAGGCTGAAACGACCACAAAAATGTTCAGACAGAAGTATCGATAGGATGATCTTTTTTAGTTTCCTCCAGATGGCAGTCTTCAGCTAATTCGATTCATTGTGTATGGTAATTCCAAACGACTGGAGGGATGGGGAATGCAAAGGCTGTGGGTCCTGATAACATTCCATTCAAGCTGTTCCTGTTGGGATACAGCACTGACACCAACCTGTCAAGATGGGAAACCATCCAGATGTGTCCTGTACACACAGACAAAACATCAGACAATCAATGTCTGCCCCATTGCTTTCATCTCTATCATTAATAAAGGGATGGAAGAGGTCACCGACAGTGGGATCGAGCTGCACTTCCACAGCACCAACCTGTTCACTGAAGCTCAGTTTGGGCTCTCATCCCTTGGACTCATTGAAGCCTTGGTTTAACGATGTACAAGAGACCACGCAGCTGAATTCTAGAGGTGAGCCAACAGTGACTGCACTTAGCATCATCATAACTGCATGTGACCAAGTGTTGTATCCAGGATTAACGGCAAAACTGGAGCAAATAGGAATTGTCTGCACTGGCTGAAGTTATACCTGATACAAAGGAAGGTGGCTGGGATTGGAGGAGAGCAGCTATCTCAGCTCTGCAGCAGTTCCGCCATGGGAGGGGTTTCTGGGTAAGACTGTAGATCAGAAATGGAATAGTAATGCACCATACTCCTATGGGATGATAGGGCTGCTCTCTCGTTAGACAGAGACGACTGGCGGTAATTTAACTGGACAGTTATCATGCTTCAAGTGAGGGAGAGGTTGAGTAGGACAGCCCTTTTCAGTCACTTCAGTCAGTGCAGAATTGATCCCACACTGTTAGTATTAATCTGCTTTACAAACTAGCCATCCAACTGATTGAGCTAACCAAGTCCTCGCTCAGCTCCTTGGGTTAGATAGTGTAATATTATTCCGTTCAGATATGTTGTCAGAAACCTCTGGAGCAGGTGGAACTAGAAGCCAGCTTCCTAGCTCAGAGAGAGGGACAGCATCAGTGAAAGATAAGAATGCTCTCTGCCCTAGGCCTTCAGCTGCTTCATAAATGACTGTAAAATCACAATTGGGGATGTTTGCCAATGATTGGACAATGTTCAACACCTTCGTGATTGACTCAGATACTGAAGCAGTCCTTGTCCAAATGCAACCAGGACCTGGAATTATGCAGGTGTGTGCTTCACAGTGACAATACCATTTCCATTACACATGTGCCAGACAACGATTACTTCTATCAATGGAAAATTGAACCACATCCCCTAACGTTTAATGCCACCACCATAACTGAACACACACCAAGCAATATCGCGGGGATTACCGTTAACCTGAACTGGGCTGACCATATGTTTTTATTACCCATTCCTGTGAAGGGCTTATGCTAAAACATCGACTCTCCTCTTCCTCAGATGCTGCCTGACCTGTTTTGCTTTTCAAGCGCCACCTTTTGGCGCATTTAAATTCACTGGCTACAAGAATATGTCAAGGGCTATAAATTCTCACCTTAAAATTTCCGAAAGCCTGTCCCCTATTGCCAAGACACATGTTGAATGTGTGTGTGTGATTAAATACTTCCATTTGCCTGCGTGAGTGCAGCTTCACCCCTCTTCCATTAACACTCAGTAGCAGCAATACCTTCCATCTACACGGTGCTCTGCAGAAATTTACCAAGGCTCCTTACAACTTACCTCTGAACCCCGACCATCAAGAAGGGCAAGGGAAGCAGATACACGGGACCCCCACCATGTTCGCGTTCTGTTCCAAGCCATTGACCATCCTGATTGGGAAGTATATTGCCGATCCTTCAGTGTCACTGTTTCAAGTTCCCTATCTATCAATAAATGCCGTCCCAATCACATTTCATGAATAAATTAACATTAAAAATATTGTCCAGAACTGTTCAATGCTGGACACTGTGTTTTGGGTTTTGTGAGCTCAGGCTAGTTGGTCCAGGCAGTACCTTGCTTGTTGTGAACAGCTGAAGGGATATGCTGTTTGAAACAATCTGTCAGTCTCTCAGAGGCATGGCCTACACACCGAGCATCACACAAACACTGGCAATCTCATCCCACAATACTGAGCTCCGAGATAGACAGAAGCAACTGAAAACGTGCTCATATCTGACTGGAACATGTTTAAACACACAGTGACATTGTTGCCACGAAAATGATTATGAGTGAATATTAGCAGGGAGAAAGTGAGGACTGCAGATGCTGGAGATCAGAGTCAAAAAGTGTGGTTTTGCAAAAGAAAACTCAGACGTTCAGGCAGCATCTGAGGAGCAGGAGAATCGACTATTAGTTAACAATATTAATACAAGGGAAAATAATTGTATATTTTCATAGTCCTTGTACAAAATAATAATTACGTCTTGGGTGTGGCAATGAGACTCATCATTTCAATGCTCATTACTGTGAGTTTTCATCATATTGTTGTTATAACAGTGTACTGAATAAATGGGTGGAGTTTGTGCTAATTGGACAATCTAAAGGTTGGTATTATGAAAGGATATCGGACCTTCAGTGAAGAGACTTTATGTAATGGCTGTTAACGGTTAGACAATGCTGCAAACATTTACACAGAGATTTCCAGCTCAAGTCACACACAAGGTTGTTGGGCTGGGATCATGCTGGCCATCAATGGAGCTGCACAATTCCATTTGGATACTGACATTGTGGGGCTAACATACACTTGATATGGTTTATGAGGGATTCAATGTAAGATGCCATGTGCTGCAGGAGTCCATCACCTTTATAACAACTTCATTCAGGATCGGGTCCAACGTTCAGAATTACAGAGTTTAGGTGGCACACAAGAAGAGACATGCTTGCAGGACATGGTTGTTTATAGGTCGTTGTTATAAATATTGAACTGTGTCTGGACCCGCGCCATGTGCTAGCCCATTGATCAGTCTACCCCCGACACATCTCCCTGTTGTTCAGATATGCCTCTGATCAGTCTATTGTGAGCGATTGTGAGAGTAACTGCCCAGCTCCAATTTGGAAGCTCTCTGGACAGATATTGGAGATGGCCAGTGGTTTGGAGGTCATGGTGAGGGCCAGTAACTCTGTGTCTGAATTCAGGCTTTTCCTCAAAGCCATTTTCAACAGCTTTGCTGCCTGCAAGATGGTGCAATTGGCTGTTTACTACAGTCACTGAACTGTAATAGTTAGCTGTGCACTCTGATAATTCAATTATTGTTCACTTCAATTGTTTTCAACTAAAAAACAAGGATGTTTGGTGTATTTTAAAATATGTAAGAAATAAAGTGAGATTAACTCTTTATTATACAAAATGTAAAATTTACCTGTTGCATATTTCCCACAGACTAATCAAGCAATAATCAGATATTGTCTGGAAAGCAAGATTATGTGAACAGGACTATGTCCCAGGCAACATCACCATCCTCTCTGGTAGGTTCTGTCCCACTGACAGGACACAGCCAGGTAGAGGGGGACAGCACCTTGGTATATTGTCAATGTAGGGTGGCATGGCGGCTCAGTGTTTCGCGCAGCTGCCTTATAGCACCAGGGTCCCAGGTTTGATTCCAGCTTCGGGCAACTGCCTGTGTGGAGTTTGAGCATTCTCTCTGTGTGTGCGTGGGTTTCCTCCCACCGTCCAAAGATGTGCAGCTCGGATGAATTGGCCATGGTAAACTGCCATAGTGCTCAGTGCATTAGTCAGAGAGGTGTGTGTTGCTCTTTGGAGGGTTGTTGTGGACTGGTTGGGCCGAAGGGCCTGTTCTCATCTTGTATGGAATTTAATCTAATGATAGTGCTCAGCATTGATGCTGGATGCTGTGGCTGCTAGACTGCTCTGTGACAGGTTATGGTGGAATCACAAAAAGGGAAACATGTAATTGACCACATCGTCACCGATCTACCTGCTGCAGATACACGTCTCCGTTCAAATATCAGTAAGAATGGTCACTGCACAATGGGGAGCAATGGCTATCTTCACATTTTGCAGACCCTCCTCACCATGATATGTAGCCCCTTGAGTACTGAATGGGACAGACTTTACACAGATTGAATAACCAATGACGATGCAGCCATGAAGTGCAGAGGGCAATTGGCAGCAGCAGAATCATACTCTGTACAGCTCATACAGTCTGTAACCTCACAGCCAGACAGACCTCCCACTGTACAGTAACCATCACGGCCCGACATACCTCCCACTGTACAGTAACCATCACAGCCCGACATACCTTCCACTGTACAGTAAACATCACGGCCCGACACACCTCCCACTGTACAGTAACCATCACGACCCGACATACCTCCCACTGTACAGTAACCATCACTGCCCGTCTAACCTCCCTCTCGACGGAAGCCATCAAGAGCGGCACGGTGGCTCAGTGTTTAGCACCGCTACCTCACAGCGCCAAAGTCCTCGGTACGATTCTGGCCTTGGGTGACTGTCTGTGTGGAGTTTGCACATTCCCCACACACCCTACCCCCCCCCCCCCCCCGTTGTCTGCGTGGGTTTCCTCCCACAGTCCAAAGATGTGCAGGCCAGGTGAATTGACCATACTAAATTGTCAAGTCTTTCAGTCAGAAGGAAATGGGTGTGGGTGGGTTACTCTTCGGAGGGTTGGTGTGGACTGGGTAGGCTGAAAGGCCTGTTTCCACACTGTTTCCACAAGTCAGGAATATGATGGAATAATCACTTGTCTGAATGAGTGCAGCGCCAACAGTACTCTCGTACGGACTTACTAGCAACAGGCAACACAGTTGCACGTGTAGGATCATGTCTCACAAACTTGATGAATTATTTTGAGGAAGTGACAAAATTAATTGGTGAGAGCATGGGGCTGGATGTTGGCTCGTTTGGACCTTAGAAAGGCCTTTGATATCGTCCTTATGGCAGGCTCATACAGAAGGTGAAGAGAAATGGGATCTGCCGTCAGTTAGTAAGATGGATAGAGAACCGCTTGGTCATAGAAGACAGAGTAGTGGTGGAACAATGTTTTTGTGACTGGAGATCTGTAAATCGATTGGCAGACTTGCAGATTGTGAGGATGATTGCCAGAGAATACAGCAGGATATGGGTCAGCTCCAGACTTGGACGGAGAAAACACAGATGTAACTTTATTTGGACATTTGTGACGTGATGCATTTTGGAAGTTCTAATGCAGGAGAGAAGTATTAAGTGGATGGAAAAACTCCTGATTGCATCAACATCCAAAAGGATCTTGGTGTACAGCTCCACAGTTTACGGAAAGTGGCAACACGGGTGGATAGGGTGATCCAGAAGACTGACGGCAAAATTGCAGACTTGCATCGGAGGATGCAGTCTGAAAATTAACAGGTCATATTGCAACTGTAGAGAAACTTAGTTCGAGGTACATTTATAATATTGGGTACAGTACTGGTTGCCACATAATGTTGAAGTGTTGGAGAGGGTGTGGAAAAGTTTTACCAGCATGTTGGCTGGTTTGACGGGTATTAGCCAGAAGGAGAAATTGAACACACATGGCTTGTTTGAACGTGGACACCATTGGCTATGGGGCTACCTGATAGATATTTACAAAATTATCAGAGGTATAGATAGAAGGACAGTTAGAGGCTTTTTTCCCCCAGAGTAGAAATAACAATTACTCCGGACCGTAGGTTTTAGGTAAAAGGGAGAAAGTTCTGGAGATGTGATAGGTAAGTTTTTTTTGCTGTTCCAGACAGAATGTGAAAGTCCATGGAATGTACTGATCGAGGGGAAGAAGCCAATATAGCAATGATTATAAGGGATCTTGGCACAAGTATGAGTAAGTAGGGAATTAAATGACATAGAAGGTATCGGAGCAAAAACTTTTGTTTTAACTTTGGAATGGCATCATGTGTCAGTGTGGGCTTGCTGGACTGAAGGGCCTGTTCCTGTATTGGACTGTTCTTTAAGTCAAGATTTGAGCACGGGAGTGGCGAGATGCTGACTGAATGATCACTGATGATCAACAGTCACATTATTGTGGATGCCCCAACCCCCCTCCCCCCTCAGCAACTTGCAGTTTCATATCCTCCCCCACTGTGGGGAAACTCAATATGGAGATTTTGACATGTAAGTCAGACCTGGTACCTGGTGACTACAACTCGCCGCTCGCTCTTGCAGACTGCTATCCTGACCACCAACGTCTTGAGGGACACTGCATGAACAGAAACTGCATGTACTCCACACCCACCAATGCTGGCATTTGTCACATGTCAGCCTCACCATGCCATCCCAGCACATCTCCGACCCACTGACAGTACGCTTCTGTACTTCAATGCTGCTGCTCAGGGTGCACTGACAACTCTCATTGCAATGCTGCTGCAAGGACACTGTGCTCAGGGACACACCCAGCTCATGGACTGTAACTCTGTGTTTGTACACACTCAATGCTGCTGCAAGGACACTGTGCTTAGGGACATCTATCCAGCTCATGGATTGGCCTTCTGGGCTGCTCATTCCGTTTTTGTGCACACTCACTTTGAGCGGACGTGAATTCTCACAGAATTGTTGCCTTGTCTTACACCGCCCTCAAAAGTGTTTCCCCTCAGCTCGAGCTACCAGTCTCAGCCGCCTGCTGTATTGCCTTGGTGTTTAGCACAAACACAAATCCAGAAAGCTGAATATCATTGGCCACAGTCAGTCACGGTCACGGTCACGGTGCCCAGCATAGTGAGTCAGGGGGAGTCTCAGATACCAGTCCGGGAGCTTGGAAACGGTCAGTCACGGTGCCCAGCACAGTGAGTCAGAGGGAGTCTCAGATCCCAGTCCGGGAGCTTGGACACGGTCAGTCACGGTGCCCAGCACAGTGAGTCAGAGGGAGTCTCAGATCCCAGTCCGGGAGCTTGGACACGGTCAGTCACGGTGCCCAGCACTGTGAGTCAGGGGGAATCTCAGATCCCAGACCGGGAGCTTGTCTTACACCCGCCCTCAAAAGTGTTTCCCCTCAGCTCGAGCTACCAGTCTCAGTCGCCTGCTGTATTGCCTTGGTGTTTAGCACAGACACAAACCCAGAAAGCTGAATATCATTGGCCACAGTCAGTCACGGTCACGGTCACGGTGCCCAGCATAGTGAGTCAGGGGGAGTCTCAGATACCAGTCCGGGAGCTTGGACACGGTCAGTCATGGTGCCCAGCACTGTGAGTCAGGGGGAATCTCAGATCCCAGACCGGGAGCTTGGACACGGTCAGTCACGGTGCCCAGCACAGTGAGTCAGGGGGAGTCTCAGATCCCAGCCCAGGAGCTTGGACACAGTCAGTCACGGTGCCCAGCACAGTGAGTCAGTGGGAGTCTCAGATACCAGTCCGGGAGCTTGGACACGGTCAGTCACGGTGCCCAGCACAGTGAATGAGGGGGAGTCTCAGTTCCCAGTCCGGGAGCTTGGACACGGTCAGTCACGGTGCCCAGCACAGTGAGTCAGGAGGAGTCTCAGATCCCAGTCCAGGAGCTTGGACACGGTCAGTCACGGTGCCCAGCACAGTGAGTCAGGGGGAGTCTCAGATACCAGTCCAGGACCTTGGACATGGTCAATCACGGTGCCCAGCACAGTGAGTCAGAGGGAGTCTCAGATACCAGTCCGGGAGCTTGGACATGGTCAGTCAGCCTCTTGTGGTTGTTAGGGTCTGGTTCCTTCCACTGTGATGGGGTGAGCAGCTGAATGTTGGGCTGTCTAATTCCCTCTTGGCACTTTCTTCCCAATTGTGGGATAGTTTCTCCTGGAATGAGAGAATTATCAAGAGGTATTAGGGAGATGGAAGTGGTTGGTACAGCTGGTAGTGCTGGATCAGCTGAGGGACAGGTGGGGAGGTGACCTGAGTGAGTGAGTGGGCAGCACAGACACCAGGCAGAGCTGGCGAGCAGGACAGAGAAGAGGTGACAGGGAAACCGAGAGAAGGTGTGCATTCAGTGAGAGTAGGAGAACATGAGTCTTGGTGGGAGGTGTGTGCAGTAACAGAGAGAGAGGGGGTGGGGGGGCAAGGTCACAAAGTGTAGATAGTGGCACTTACCCTGGCCACTGACATCCTTCCTACACTGTCGGGCATTCGCCCAGAAGGCTGGCAACTCACTGGCACACGGGTCAATCTCAGACAAGCAGCAGGTTTGGTGTCATGGCTTACCCTGCCAGTCATAGAGTCGAAGAGATGTTCAGCATGGAAACAGACCCTTCGGTCCAACCCGTCCATGCCGACCAGATATCCCAACCCAATCTCGTCCCATCTGCTAGCACACGGCCCATATCCCTCCAAACCGTTCCTATTCATATACCCATCCAAATGCCTCTTTAATGTTGCAATTGTACCAGCCTCTACCACATCCTCTGGCAGCTCATTCCATACACGCAACACCCTCTGTGTGAAAAAGGTGCCCCTTAGGTCTCTTTTATATCTTTCCCTCTCACCCTGAACCTATGCCTTCTAGTTCTGGACACCCCGACCCCAGGGCAAAGCCTTTGTCTATTTATCGTGGAGGAAGATAATGTCCCTGTCCTGCACCATGCCATCCACCAGAACCTCAGGGGCTCAGCCATAAAGTAGGGACCTCAGTTTACTACCTTTCCCAATGCCCCCCTCCCCCCACCCAGGTCAGTTTCGGATGGTCAATCCAAGATTGTAATGACTTTTTTAAAATGGCATCTGTCGCAGGGAATTTGTTGCATTCTGGGATATCCGGGTAGTGGGCAGTTTTCAAACCTATAACAAAGCGGAAAATACTCATTGGGCTCGTATCAGGTGGAAGAAGGGACATAGAGGCAGGGCAGGTAGTTAATGAGGCAGATTCAGGACGTTGTTATTTTGAGACAATTCACTTAGCCTTGTGGAGACAAACCCTCTATGAAACTGACAGAAATGAAATTGGCCAAGTCAAAAGATTCAGGCCCTTGTCTTGTGCAGATTTTGTCGTGCAAACTATTGGAAGTTATAGACTTAACGAGAGAGAGGACCTATAAAGGAGATTCACATCCTTAAAAGAAGCTGGGGAGAAAAATCCCCTGCCATGTTTGCTCATTGTTCATCATTTTCGGTTCCTCACTGTATAGAGGCAAAGTGTCAGAGACCTGCTGATATTGTAGCTTAGTTTAGTGTGAAGCAAAGGGCTGACTGAATACTTACAGATCGGAATTCTGCGCCGCAGGAAGAATGGACCCTTAGAAAATCCCAGAGGAATCCAGGACTGTCAGCTGAAATTTCTGCAGGAAAAGATGTGTGTAATTAATCTGGCTGTTTGGTTTTCATGCAGAGATTCGTACAGTTGATGTGACTTACTTGATTTGATGAGCGAACACATAGCAGTCTGTTTAAAAATGGAAGCTAGGAGGTCCAGTTGAATGTACCAAGCAACCTGGAGATGTGCAAGTCAAGTCATTTAGGGACAACAATCAATATAAAGAATACACAATAAATGAGCGTACTGTCAGTGTGGACAGATCCTCGTATAAATACCTCCCTATTTCTCCCTTTTGTTTGCTTTGACAAAGGGTCAGTTAGACTCGAAATGTCAGCTCTTTTCTCTCCTATAGATACTGCCAGACCTGCAGAGATTTTCCAGCATTTTCTCTTTTGGTTTCAGATTCCAGCATCCGCAGTAATTTGCTTTTACCCTGAAGGTAGCCGGCAATGTCAATAATCTAAATAAGGCAGCAAATGGCACCATTTCCTCTCTCAGTTCAAGTGCAGAATGTAAGAGCAAGAAGCTTATACAATAACTGGATAAATAACTAGTTCAGTCACAGCCTGTGTGCTGCATGTAGTTCTGGTCACTATATCACATGGAAGGATGGAATTCGAATGGAGAGTGTAGGGACAATGTGAGGATTGCAGATGCTGGAAATTAGAGTCAAAGAGTGTGGTGTGGGAAAAGCACAACAGGTCAGATAGCAGGGTGCCAGGAGAATTAACGTTTCGAGCATGTTTCACTCTTGGAGGTGGTACAGAAGAGGTTTGTTATCCTAGGAAAGTGATAATGCAGTTATGAGGAAAGGTTGAAGTGGAGGATGCTGAGAGGAGATTTGATTAACCTGCGTATGTTGTCAAGGTCATGGCTAGAGAGGGAGAGACTGTCTTGTTCTTAATGGAGAGCTCAGTTACCAGCAGCAAATATTTAATGTAATTGGATGAAATATTAGAGAAGTAGTGAGGAAAGGTGTTATTTCACCCAAAGTAAGGAAGGGATCTGGGAGTGATACATGGAAGCGGAGTCTAAGCAGAAACTCTGTAAAATTTTATAAATGTGCCTAGATCTGAACCTGAAGTCCTACAGTCTCTGTGGATTCATAAAAAAGTAGTTTTTGGAAAGGATGATGCTGGGTGGCACCTTCTTTTTAATCAGTGCAGACAATTTCCAGAGTAGTCTGTGTTGTAGAAATTTCTGATATTTAGACAATATCTAGAGAATCAATGTAAAGGGATCGGGGAAAGGACAGAGAGGAGTAGTGTGTAAATTGATTAGCATCACAAAAGTACTGATCCCAGCTTTTATACACAATGCTACTTCACTGTGGTGGTCTCTTTCTCCTTCTTGTATTAATGCTGAAAGCCTTTGATTATCCGGTTCTCAGTCTTGGTCACACTGAGGTCATATCTGTCTTATTTCATTCTATTTGTTCTATTATTTCATTGGCCTTGTTGAAAGAAACAGGAAGGAATTTGGGGATGAGAGCAAGTGCTAGACACCATGCTGAATGTAAATTTGTGAAAGGTTTACACATTTAGGAAGGCTTGCGAAGACAGTGGAATATTATAGAGACATGGATTGTTCTAGGCGCTGAAGGACATTACAAGGACAAAGATAGTTTTAGGTTTTGGTTGAAGTGAAAAGTGAGCTGGACTAGCCAGATCAATATTTTGTCTACTGTAAACTTACAAAGAGAAACTCTCCACGAATCCTGATGAAAATCATACCTGTGTCTGTCTTCATCAGAAAAAGAATCCAACGGATGTGGGAGGGTTAGGTTGTGTTGTGAGAAGTGGTTAAGGCACACAAGGCCTGCAGATAGAGCCCACATTGTGACACGTGAACTTATCTGTCCTACCATAGCGATTCGGGTCAATGATGCAGACTGAATTCACACCAGATGAAACAAGCTTTGTTCTCATAAAATACTTTTCAATTATAACATTTCAGGAAATGAGAACTTATCTTATCTGAGGCTCTGTTGAGTTGACCCTGGTCAAGAATTCCGACCTGGGAATTGCTGTCTTTAAGCAGTCACTTCTGTTGTAACAATGTCAGTTTGGAATCACATGCAGATATGTGAAATGAATCTCACAATCAGATCAGGAAAATCCCCTGCTTCCTGCCATGCCTGAATACCGTCCGCTGCTCTCACCTATCCTGGAACAGATCTCCCAAATACGATTTGGAAGATTACAGACGCTGCCCAGCCTATGCGGTGTCAGCTTCTCGCACCTACTCCGGTATGGAGTCCCACAGTTAGAACAGGTAGATCCCAAACTCAATAATAGACCCATACATTTGCAGTTTGATTGCATTTTTTCTTATTCAAATTATATCAATACAGGCAAACCACAGATTATTTTCTCTGTGCCTACAAATATCAGCCTCTGTGACATCCCTCATGTTCTGTCACCCTTCCTATCTCTGTAAATCCTCTACTTTCTACAAACAGTCTTACATTTATGACATCCTCCAGAGTCAAACTCTACCCAAACGCCCGAAAACCATTCCTCCTCCTGGAGAAGGTCACAGACACACAGGCAGATGTAGTTTGTGTATGAGATTAGAGATAATAAGGAAGTTATAGGTGAAGGGTTTGAGATAGAGAGCTTGCAGAAAACAAAAAAAAAAAAAACTTGTATTGGCACTGCAGGAGATTAATAAGATGAGGTTCTCCTGAAAGGAATGTGACTTTTCTTAGAAGATTTCATGGAGAGTATTGCAGTAGCGGGAGGAATTTCAGAGACAGTGAGATTTGAAGGGGCTAATGAAGATTCGAGATACATGGAGGGTTATTTTGATCTGGTGGATATTACAAAAATAAAGAGAGCTGGAGGTGTTTCCACAGATAGGGTGGGATTTAGAATGTGGACGGTGCAGAGATAGTGACCTGTGTCGGGACAGAAGGTGGTTACAGAATCGGGAGTGCTGTCGGGACCAGAGGATTTTACACAGCAGATCACACATTGGAGCACGTCAGACAACATGGAAAATTGTAGGGACTTGAGAAAGTTTAAGTGATGGGCAGATTTGTAAGGGACGGAGAAAGTGCACTGAATAATGAACAGTGTAATGGTTGGAGGAGGTTATGGAGATCAAGAGATTTATCAGGGCGGGAGGGAGTTAGTGACATTGATAGACTGATGATTGTGTGAGCTGGAGGAGATTGTAAAGATTGGGAGCTTTCTATGTATCGGAGTAATTACAGACAAATCTGTCAGGCCTTGAGAATTAGTACATAGAGAGGGAGTATTTAGAGGAGATTGCAGAGAAAGAAGGTTTATAAAATGGCCTGTATGAGGTACAGAGATAAGGAGAAGTGCTTTGACTGACGGATGTCTCAGAGGTAAAATGGGTCGCACAGGTTCAATGAGATTATGGAGACACAGTATTATTAGAATTGGAGAACTCTTGAGACATCGCAACAATCCAGACAGAAATCTTAAGGCAAGAAGGGTGTCATTTGACCCATGATGTTTGCACCAGCTCTTCATCTGAGTTCATTACAGTTCAGTGATCTCCTGCTTTCCCCCATACCATAACACATTTCTTTTAGTCGAAATAATCATCTAATCCCCTCTTGAACATTTCCATTGAACATCCATTTATAACACATCCAAGTGTATCCTAACTACTCGCCAAGTGAAAAGGTTCTTACTTCTATCATAGTTCTCGTGTTGTACATAAACTGAAATCTGTGTCCTCTCGTTTTGTGAGTGGGCACAGTTTATCCAATCTAATCTATTCAGTCTGCCTATGAGTTTGAAAAACTGCATCCGATCTCCTCTTAGCCACCTTCACTTCATTGAGAACAGTTGCAACAGTCTGACTTCATAACTGATCATACTCATTCCTGGAAATATTCTTTTAGATCAGTTCTTCATCCTTTCCGATGTGTTCATATCTGTCTGATCATGTGACACAGTTGAAGGCGAATGTGTTTGATACAAGTTCAACATCACCTCTTTACTCTTGAACTATCAGTATTTATAAAGACAGGAACACTGTATGCTTTGCCTATGTTTAATGTCCTACAAACTTCAATGATCTTTGCACATCCTGTGCTCCTGTATTCCTGCCTATTTTATATTGTCTTTTAATGTTCGTGCTGGAAATTTGCATTGTCTCATGTTTCAATGTGCCAAACCTCATCAATCACCTCTCTACTGTTTCTAAGAAGTTGGTAATGTAAGTTTAGAGTTCTATAATGTTTTCTTCACAGTTTACAATTTCTTGAAGTGCTGTGTCAACTGTAAACTTTGAATGGGTCCCTGCACACCAGATGTACATCGTTCATACATATCAAAATGAATGAGGTCCCCAAAACTGAATCCTGCAGAACTTTACAGAAAATATTTCTCCAGCCTGAATTCCTCTCGATTTCCTACCAATCAGTCAATTTTGTATCAAGATTGATACAGTCCCTTTTATTCCATGAATGAATGAATGATTTAATGTCACATATATCGAGGGAAAAACAGTGAAACACGTTTGTTGCCTGTGCCACAAAGATATTCCTCATCAATTTTGTACCTTTCTAGTGACAGTGTTTCCTCCTCTGTCACCATGGCCTGGGTGGGTTCGGCCACTTTGGTAAAGACAGAGATGAAGTATTCATCTCACACCCAGCCATTCCCCTTCTTCTCAGTATAAATCCTCTTTCAAGTGTTGAACCAGCCTTACTCCACCTTTTCGCACGCTCCCTTAAAGGTGTGACAACTTTATGTTGGTTCTCCGTTTCCTCATAAATCCCTCCGCTCTACCATCTCGACCCTAAACCTTCAGTATTTCTCCTGGTTCACAATTCTTTTCTCTATATGTCATCTATTCAATTGTTCTTCTTCACCTTAACCTTTTGCTCCACTGTCACGGAGGCAGCATTGGATTTGTTTACCCTCCCTCTCCTGTGTGAGGAACTCTTTCTCCAACGGAGCCAAGCCTTTGAAGGGAGCCCATTTTTCATTTTTTGACAAACTTGGTGTTCCGGTCATACCTCCCCAGATTCATTATTGCCCCAGTGAAGGCAGCTCCCAGTCCATTGATTTTTCTCAAACTCAGTCAATGCATAGTATTCTCTACGATCATTCTGAACGTTTCAATAAAATGATCATCATGCCTGAAAATGTTCCCGCCTGATACTGGATCCAATTTCCCCACCTCTTTTCCAAGGTTCAACAGTACATGGTCTCTTGGGGTGGGCACATACTCCTGCAGTAAGCTCTCCTCCATGCAATCCGTCACAGCCCAGACACGGTCAGTATCCCAGTCTGTATCTGGATAATGCAAGTTTCTCAACACTATCACGTTGCCATCTCTGTACGCCTTTCACTAGTTGGTGGACTACAGACGGTCCCTCACAGCGTAACTTAATAATTTTTGTTCAATAGCTCCAGACAAATTCATTCTGAACTTGGAAGTATCCACTTTCTCTCACACTTATTTACTAACAATATCTTGAACCAGTGCTTCTACACTTCATAGAACATAGAACAGTACAGCACAGAACAGGCCCTTCAGCCTAAAATATTGTGCCGATCATTGATCCTCATGGAAGGTAAACCTAATGTAGGAACCCTCAAATTTCTGTGGCCATATGCATTTCCAGCAGTCTCTTAAATATCCCCAATGACCTCGCTTCCACAACTGCTGCTGGCAACGCATTCCATGCTCTCACAACTCTCTGCATAAAGAACCCGCCTCTGACATCCCCTCTATACTTTCCACCAAACAGCTCAAAACTATGACCCCAGTTGTTAACAATTTCTGCCCTGGGAAACAATCTCTGGCTATCAACTCTATCTATGCCTTTCATTATCTTATACATCTCAATTAGGTCCCCTCTCTTCCTTCTTGTTTCGATTGAAAAAAGTCCGAGCTCAGTCAACCTCTCTTTGTAAGATAAGCTCTCCATTCCAGGCAGCATCCTGGTAAACCTCGTCTGAACCCTCTCCAAAGCATCCACATCTTTCATATAATACAGCGACCAGAATCGGACACAGTATTCCAAGTGCGGTCTAACCAAAGTTTTATAGAGCTGCAACAAGATCTCATGGCTCTTAAAATCAATCCCCCTGTTAATGAAAGCCAAACACCATATGCTTTCTAAACAACCCTGTCCACCTGGGTGGCAATTTTAAGGAAGAATGTGTCAGATTACAGCAGGATATAGATAAGTTGCAGAGCTGGGCAGAAAGGTGGCAAATGGAGTTCAATGTAGGCAAGTGTGAGGTGATTCACTTTGGTAAGAGGAACAAAAAGATGGGGTACTGGACTAATGGTCGGATACTTGGTAGTGTGGATGAGCAGAGGGATCTTGGTGTCCATGTACACAGATCTCTGAAAGTTGCCACCCAGGTAAATAGTGCTGTGAAGAAGGCATATGGCATACTGGATTTTATTGGTCGAGGAATTGAGTTCCGGAGCCCTGAGGTCATGTTGCAGTTGTATAAGACTCTGGTGCGGCTGCATCTGGAGTATTGTGTGCAGTTTTGGTCGCCTTACTGTAGGAAGGATATGGAGGCACTGGAACGGGTGCAGAGGAGTTTTACCAGGATGTTGCCTGGTATGGTAGGAAGATTGTATGAGGAAAGTCTGAGGCACTTGGGGCTGTTTTCATTGGAAAAAAGAAGGTTTAGGGGTGACTTTATACAGGTGTACAAGATGATTAGGGGTTGAGATAGGGTTGACCATGAGAACCTTTTTCCACGTATGGAGTCAGCTATTACAAAGGGGCATAGCTTTAAATTAAGGGGTGATAGGTATAGGACAGATGTTAGGGGCAGATTCTTTACTCAGCGAGTCGAGAGTTCATGGAATGCCCTGCCAGTTGCAGTGGTGGACTCTCCGTCTTTATGGGCATTTAAACGGGCATTGGATAGGCATATGGAGGATAGTGGGCTAGTGTAGGTTAGGTGGGCTTGGATCGGCGCAACATCGAGGGCCAAAGGGCCTGTACTGCGCTGTATTTTTCTATGTTCTATGTTCTATGTACCTGCACACCAAGATCCTGCTGTTCCTCCACACTGCCAAGAATCCTGTCTTTAATCCTATACTCAAATTTCAAGTTCGACCTTCCAAAATGCATCACCTCGCATTTATCGAGGTTAAACTCCTTCTGCCACCTTTTCGCCCAACTCTGCATTCTGTCAATGTCACGCTGCACCCTACAATAGCCGTATATACTGTCAAAGACACCTCCAATCTTTGTGTCATCTGCAAACTTGCTAACCCATCCTTCAATCTCCCCATCCAAATCATTATTAAAAATTACAAAGATTAGAGGCCGAAGAACAGCGCCCTGTGGAACACCACTCACCACTGACTTCCAGGCAGAATTCATTCCTTCAAAAACCACTCGCTGTCTTTTGTCGACCAGCCAATTCTGTATCAGACAGCTAAATTTCCCTGTATCCCATTCCTCCTGACCTTCTGAACGAGCCGACCATAAGGAACCTTATCAAATGCCTTGCTGATGTCCATATACACCACATCCACAGCTCTACCCTCAACAACGTGTCTAGTAACATCCTCAAAGAGCTCAATAAGTTTGAGCCGTGCTGACTGCATTTCATCAAGCCGTGCTCTTCCATATAGTCATAAATCCTATCCATCAGAGTCCTTTCTAACACCTTTCAGACGACAGACGTGAGACTGGCTGGTCTGTAATTGTCGGGGATTTCCCTATTTCCGTTCTTGAAGAGATGAAATACATTTGCCTCCCTCCAGTCTTCAGGTATGACTCCGGTGGAGAGCGAGGATGCAAAGATCTTTACAAGCGGCGAAGCAATCACATTTCTCGCTTCCCAAAGCAGCTGAGGACAAATCTGGTCTGGCCCTGGCGACTAGACAATCTTAATATTTGTCAAAATTATCAGCACATCAGCTTCCTCAATCTCTATCCGTTGCAGCATGCTTACCTGCTCCTCAATGGTTTCATTCACTACAAGGTCCTTTTCATTAGTAAAGACAGAAACAAAAAACACATCTAGGGCTTCCTCTACCTCCTCAGATTCGATACACAAGTTCCCTATGCTATCTCTGATCGGCCCTACTCTTTCTTTGATCATTCTCGTATTCCTCACATACGTGTAAAATGCCTTTGCATTCTCCCTAATCCTTCTTGCCAAGCCTTTTTCGTGTCCCCCCCTGGCTTTCCTCAGACCATTTTGAACTCCTTCCTCGCCTGATTGTAATCCTCTAGAGCTGAGCAAGCCCCTTGCTTCCTCCAACTTACGTAAGCTGCCTTCTTTCTTTTGACGAGAAGCTCCTCCGTTCTCGTCATCCAAGGTTCCTTTATCTTACCCCTTCTTGCCTGTCTCATTTATGCATCACTCGCAATAACTGTTTCTTAAACAGACTCCACATGTCTATAGTGCCCTTTCCATTGAGCAATTGCTCCCAGTCCATGCTTCCCAACTCTCGGCTGATAGCATCATAGTTTCCTTTTCCCCAATTAAATATCCTCCCATTGTGCCTGCTTCTCTCCTTCTCCATAGCTATGTAGAATGTAAGGCACTTGTGGTCACTATCACCTAAAAGCTCTCCCACCGCAAGATCTGACACCTGCTCCGGCTCATTGCGGAACACCAAATCCAAAATGGCCTCTCCACTCGTCGGCCTTTCAACGTACTGAGTTAGGAAACCCTCCTGAACACACCTTACAAAAACAGCTCCTTCCAAACCATCTGCTCGAAGGAGGTTCCAATCAATTTTGGGAAAGTTAAACTCTCCCATTACAACGACACTACTCCATTCAACTTTTTTCCAAAATCTGCTGACCTATGCTTTCTTCAATCTCCCTGCTGTTGTTGGGGGGGGGGCGGGGGGGGGCTGTAGTAAACCACTAATGAGGTGACTGCTCCATTATTGTTCATAATTTCCACCCATACTGACTCAGTAGGCAGACCCTCCTCGACAATGGTAACTTCTGTAGCTGTGATACCCTTTCTGATTTCCTTTCTGAATTCCTTGTATGTGGTGTCCCTCAAGGATTGGCCAGCACGGTGGCTCAGTGGTGAGCACTGCTGCTTCACAGCACCAGGGTCCCACGTCGATTCCAGCCTCGGGCGACTGTCTGTGTGGAGTTTGCATATTCTCCTAGTGTCTGTGTGGGTTTTATCTGGGTGCTCCGGTTTCTTCCCACAGTCCAAAGATGTGCAGGTTCGGTGAAATGACCATCCTAAATTGCCCGTAGTGTTAGGTGCATTAATCAGGGGTAAATGTATGGGAATGGGTCTGGGTGGGTTCCTCTTCGGAGGGTCAGTGTGGACTTGTTGGGCCGAAGGGCCTGTTTCCACACTGTAAGGAATCTAAGGATCTATCCTTGGCCCATCCTGTATCTCACCTGCATACTGTCAGGAGATGACACCATCGAAAAATACCGTGTTGGGTTTCACATGTACACTGACAATGCCCAGTACTGCCTGGCCATCATCCCTCACCACTGCTCCACTGTTACTCAGTTATCAAACTGCTAACCATGCTCCCACTACTCGATTAGCTGCAATTTCCTCCAATGAAACATTGTAATGTTTAAACCCATTGCCTTCAGTTGCTATTACAAATACCTTTCCCTTACTGCTGAGCCCCACCCTCTCACTGAGAAAAGCCTGAGGAAGCACTACACTCTTCACAATATTGCTGTCATATCTGACCCCAAGGTGACCTTCTGATCAGACTTCTACACAATCACAAGAACCAGGAATTCCAATCTCTAAATTGTTGCTTGTTTCTCCCTCATCCCAGCTCCATTGCTACTGAAACGCCTTACCCGTGCTGGTGTTGCCTTAGAACAGAGAACATAGAACATAGAAGAATACAGCGCAGTACAGGCCCTTGGGCCCTCGATGTTGCGCCGATCCAAGCCCACCTAAACTACACTAACCCACTATCCTCCATATACCTATCCAATGCCCTCTTAAATGCCCATAAAGAGGGAGAGTCCACCACTGTTACTGGCAGGGCATTCCATGAACTAACGACTCGCTGAGTGAAGAACCTACCCCTAACATCAGTCCTATATCTACCCCCCCTTAATTTAAAGCTATGCCCCCTTGTAATACCAGACTCAATACGCGGGAAAAGGTTCATACTGTCGACCCTATCTAACCCCCTAATCATCTTGTACACCTCAATCAAGTCACCCCTAAACCTTCTTTTCTCTAGTGAAAACAGCCCCAAGTGCCTCAGTCTTTCCTCATACGATTTTCCTTCCATACCAGGCACCATCCTGGTAAACCTCCTCTGCACCCGTTCCAATGCCTCCACATCCTTCCTATAGTATGGCGACCAAAACTGCACACAATACTCCAGATGCGGCCGTACCAGAGTCTTATACAACTGCATCATGACCTCAGGACTCCGGAACTCAATTCCTCTACCAATAAAAGCCAGTATGCCATATGCCTTCCTCACCGCACTATTTACCTGGGAACTTGATGAATCCTTAAACTTGATGAATCTGAAGCAGAACCCTTGATTCCGTGACTGACTCAGAATATGCTAGTTTTCTGTGTTTCCTGCACAATTACCCCCATTCCCTTTGTGGTGCAGCTTTCTACACTTTCCACCATTTAAATAGCAACTCTGTTCTTTTACTATCACCTCCAAAACTACCAACGTCCCATTTTCCCAACTTATACTCCATCTGGCAACTTGGTGCCCCTTTCTCCTGTGCATCTCTCTCTATTCACAATCCTCTTCGAACTTTACAGTTATGCCTTTTCTGGCAGATTTACGCCCCCCCTTCCCCAATTCTTCTAAATGTTTACTAGGAGTCCTCGGCAGTGGGAAGCATGCACAGTTGCTATCCTTTTAGGGATACTCTTTTGAATGACTGGAAGAAGCTTGCTACCCATTGGTCAGAATGGAGACTATTTATCCCTGAAGTGCGTGAGCCTTTCACACCCCATGTCTTATTGATGAGGCACAGCGGCAGCACGGAAGGAAAGGAAAGGAAGCAAATCCTGCTCTCCACATCTCACTGAATCTTGGAACATTCCGTCCCATGTGTCAAAGACCTGCTCTGTTCAGTCACATGAAGTCCCAAGGTGGAAACCCTTCGAAACCCACGTAGATTTCCCCCTGAATTGATTGCTGACCTCCACAAGGGTTAATGTGTACAGTCATCCTGGGCCAGGAGGAAAGGATAGTGAGAGTTTCTAACCTGAACTGACAGTGACGGATTTTATACACTTGCATTACAGGATACTACAGGTGGACATTCAGATGGTAATCTCAGTAATTGTAATGCCAAACTCTGATTGAATTACTCAATTCATCTGGACCTGGATACTTGAATTGTCTGTGAGTGTTGTGTTCCAGCTCAATCCCATTTGTTGCATAAAAGTTCTCCTTTGAATCAGACAATCTTCTCAATAGATCTCCCCTAAATCTTCAACGTGTCATGTAATCCTTGTATAATGAGCTGATGGATGTAAGGTTAATTATTATAACGTGTAACTTTTGTAAACCCCTCTCTCACAGGGTACCCTCAATTTCCTTTGCTACAAGGAGAACAATCTTAGTTTCCCCAAACCCCTGATTCCCCAATGTCTGTTTGCTCTCTATAAGGTACACATCAGGATTGTGTTGGAACATTCTCCACTTGCCTCCATCAGTGCAACTCCCAACAATATTAAAGAAAGTGAACACTGTCCAGGACAAGACACTGTGTCTGAGTGGTGTCCCATCCACCACCTTTAACATTCCCTCCCCCCACCCCTGAGGTACAATGGCATCACTGTGTAAAAGGTAAAGTCAGCATTGTCCTACCAGACCATAGGGATGATCTCTCATCAGGGAGAGATGTGTGGTGGTGGTTTAACCTGAAGGTTACCGCAGACCAGGCAACGGGGGAGGTTGGGAAGGAGAGTCTATCTATTGTTGATCGATATTCTGTATGTATCAGCAACACCGATATCATACCAATGAATAATGTAAAAAAATCCAAAGCACACTACTAAAATCCCCCATTCTTGAACCATCCTGGTAAATCTCCTGTGCCCCCTCTCAGGGTCCCTACCATTCTTCCCAATGTGTGGGCGATCTCTGGTTTGCACAGAGCCAGCTGCTCTGTGTTCCTGTGGGTGATGTCATCATCGAAAAACAGTTGCACTAACCTCACTCTCTGTAAGGGTGCGAGACACAGAAATTCCAATAGCATTTAATACATATTTAGGTGCACGCTTGCGATACCAAGACAGATTATGCGATGGACTGTGTATTGGGAAATGCATTACGATAGTTAGGTGGTAGTTTTCTTTACTGGCACAGACTCAATGGACCACAGAGCCTTTTTTTTTCTGTGCTGTAAACCTCTCGACACTTAATATAGGGATATGACAGGCCACATTTGAAACCAGGTCAGAAAAGGTGACATTAGAATCAATGACACATGAATGATCAATGTGTTTGGGAGGAAAGTGAGATGGAGAGTTTTAGGAGGACATTCTGGAGCTTGGCGCAGGAATCTGAAATGGCCATCGTCAAATGAGGAATAAAAATGGAGAATCCTCAAGTCTGCAATCAAAGAAAGGTACATATAGCCGTCCAATACCGCCCCGAGCCAGACCCTCACTACCCTGCACACACCACCGACAGTCTGACCCACACTGCTGTTCTCACACTACCATCTGCCTGACCCTCACTGCTGCCCACACGCCGCTCCCAGTCTGACCCTCTCTGCCATCCATACACCTCCGCCAGCCTGACCCTCAAAGCCATCCAACACTGCCCCCAGTCTGACCCTAACTGCCGTCCACACACCGCCCCTAGCCTGTCACTCACTACCATCCACATTGCCCCCGGACGACACTCATGGCCGTCCACACACCGCCGCCAGCCTGACCCTCAAAGCCATCCAACACTATCCCCAGCCTGACTACGACCACCGCCCACACATCGTCCCCAGTCTGACCCTCACCACTGTCCACACATTGTCCCCAGCCTGACCCTCACTGCCCCCACACACCGCACCCAGCTTGACACTCTCATCCCCCACACTCTGCCCAACCTGACCCTCACCGCCGTCCAAAACCACCTGCAGTCTGACCCTCACAGCCCCCACACACCGCCCCCACCTGACCCTCACCATTGTCCACACACCGCATCCAGCCTGACCCTCACCGCCGTCCACACACCGCCCCAACCTGACCTCACTGCCGTCCATACACCACCCCCAGACTGACCCACACCGCCGCCCACACACTGCCTCCAGCCTGACTCTCACCGCCGTCCACACACCGCCCCAACCTGACCTCACTGCCGTCCACACACTGCCCCCAGCCCGGCCCTCACCGCTGTCCACACACCGCCCCCAACCTGACTTCAGTCCCGTCCACACACCGCCCCCAGAGTGACCTTCACTGCCGTCCACACACCGCCTCCAGTCTGACCCTCACCGCCGTCCACACACTGCCCCCAGTCTTACCTCACCGCCGTCCACATACCGCCCACAGCATTCCCGTCACCGCCGTCAACACATGACCCCCCAGCCTGTCCCTCACCGCCGTCCACACGCAGTCCCCAGCCTGACCCTCACCGCTGTCCACATTGTAATGCAGTCCACACCACACCCACCACACTGTAATGCAGTCACAAACTACACGACTTTACTGACTCCACAGGGTCCTAATTTGAAGACTATCCTCTTTGGTTTTCCCGTTTCACTGAAGATATTTCTATACCTTTTATACTGCACTGCCATTCGGGTTACAGTGCTGCCTATCTCTCCATGTCTCATTTATCTTCAATCCTTTTGAAAGATACTTCAACCAATAGACACACAAAGTTCCAGAAAGAGCTTTATTTAATTGCAGATGCATTATTTTATTTTACTTGTGCACAACACACAATTTGAACGCACAGCGGTTCAGTGTGGGATTTTAGAAACCCTTGATTTTGGGATGAGGCCTAGCCAGGCAGGATTCTGATCCAACGCTGCAAATCTATAATTCTGTGGCTGAGCTCTTTCAGGTTTTGTATATTATGATCCTCTCATATATTAGGCAGACCTTACTGGAATGTCACATTAACTCTCCGCATTCACTGCAAATTCGGTGGATTTGCATTTTAATCACCTTCGAAGACCTGTCTCCATTTCCTATCTTTGCTAGCATCAATGAATGGATGATTCATTGCCCCCTCCCTTCCTGAAACTAATCAGTCAGGCAGACACCTTAGATTTGCCCACAGCCACCATTTTATATCAGGACAGCGATGACATTGAGTTTATAAATAAGGAAAAGCAAGAGAAGCTGGCAACATCAATGCAGTTTGAAAATATTTAACATTGAACAAGCACACAGAATCACACACGAACTGACATATACAGACACAGAATCACACACCTTCAAAGAGCTGCCTCCATTTCCTATCTTGCAAGGGAATTCATGTTTTGATGATGCATTCATGCAGGACAGTAAACAGCTTTTGAGACTTTCCCCATTGTGACAGAAATTCAGCCCCAGTCTGAAACTTGGAGATATGGAACAGAATAGAAATGAAACAGCAGCTTTCTGTGTTCCTGTTCCCAATGTAACATTTGACCAAACAGTTTATCTTGTCTTCAGTCTAACATCCAACTAGGATCATTTCAAAGATCCAATAACAGATACCCAGGAGTAAGGGACAGACTGGAATCAAATCGAGATGTTCAGGGATTATATACAGCATACAAGATACCCAGGAGTGATGGACAGACTGGAATCTGATCGAGGGGATTATGATTTATATACAGCATATCAGATCCCAAGGAGTGAGGGACAGACTGGACTCAAATCAAGGGGTTGTGGGTGGTTTATATACAGCATGCCAGATACCCAGGAGTGAGTTACTGACTGGAATCTAGTCGAGGGTTTTGGTGTGGTTTACATACAGAATAACAGATATCCGAAAGTGAGTCACAAAATCGCGGAGTCATGCAGTCATAGAGATGTACAGCATGGAAACAAACCCTTTGGTCCAAACCGTCCATGCCGACCAGGTATCCTCACCTCCCCTCGTCTCTTTTGCCAGCATATGGCCCATATCCCTTAAAGCTTTCCCATTCATATACCCATCTAGCTGCATTTTAAATGTTGCAATTGTACCAGCCTCCAGCACTTCCTCTGACAGCTCATTCCATTCATGTACCAATCTCTGTGTGAACACGTTGCCCCTTAGGTCTCTTTCATATCTTTCCCCTCTCACATTAAATCTAAGCCTTCTAGTTCTGGACACCCCCACACCAAGGAAAAGACTTTGTCTATTTATCCTATCCATGCCCCTCATGATTTTATAAACCTCGATAAAGTCACCCCTCAGTCTCTGATTATCCAGGAAAACAGCTCCAGCCTATTCAGCCTCTCCCTGTAGCTCAAATCCTCCAACCCTGGCAGCCTCCTTGTAAATCTTTTCTGAACCCTTTCAAGTTTCACAACAGCGTCCGATAGGAAGGAGATCAGAATTGCACGCAATATTCTAACAGTGGCCTAACCAATGTCCTGTCCAGCCGCAATATGACCTCTCAATGCCTATACTCAGAACTCTGACCAATAAAGGAAAGCATACCAAACGCTGCCTTCAATGAGCTGAGCCAGACAGGATTCAACTGCTGTATGTGGAGGTTTCCATGTGTTCTGAAAGATGGGAGAGAAACAGGCAGATACCCACATTTTCTATGATGTTGCAGTCAAAATCTGAAGGACAGGGAATCCCGAAGCAGAGACGCAGAGTTAAACTCAGTTTAAACTCTCTCCATCACACCCACACCCACACATAGAAACTGAATATAATGTGGAGAAATGTCCATGTGCAGCACAGATTTCCAAACTAACTCAGTGACAGACGAAAACCCCGTTCTCTGCCCAGTCCCCACTTCCAGACCCAGGGAGGTTTTGTCCCTGACCCAGGGCAGGTTTCTGACTGGATATTATTACATTGCAACATGAAGGTACTGAGTGTAGCAGTTTGCTACATCCCATCATGTCATCTACTTTGCTATCAGTGTTTTGTGAATTATATTGAAAACATTGGCAGGTGCAAGAGAATATTCTGGAACGCGATTTACAGTAAGAATAGAAAAAACACAATGTTTCTGTGCAAAATGGTAAGAAATACTGAAACAGTAATGTTCAGAGACTACGGCTGGTCTTGTACATAAACATCAGAAAGTTAACAAGATCGTACAGCCAGCAGATAGGAGGACCCGTGATACATTGATCATTACTGAGATTAGATTGTGCTGGGAACATGAGCTTAACATGACAGGAGGTGGAATCAAATCGAGGGGTTCAGGGTGGTTTATATAAAGAATAACATTTACCCCAGAGTGAGTTGCAGACTGGAATCTAATCGAGAGGTTCAGGGTGGTTTATATACAGAATAACAGATAGTCCGGAGTGAGTTACAGACTGGAATCTATTCGCGTGGTTCAGGGTGGTTCATGTACAGAATACCAGATAGCCCGGAGTGAGTAAAGGCCTGGAATGTTATCGAGGTTTTCAGGGTAGTTAATATACAGAATAACAGATAACCCGGAGTGAGTTACAGGCTGGAATCTAATCGAGGCGTTCACAGAGGTTAATACACAGAATAACAGATAGCCCGGAGTGAGTTACAGACTGGAATCTAAACATCGGGTTCAGGGTGGTTAATCCACAGAATAACAGGTACCCCGGACTGACTTTCAGCTTGGAATCTAATCGAGGTGTTCAGGCTGTCTTATGTACAGATTAACAGATACCCCAGAGTAAGTTACAGACTGGAATCTAAACGAGCGGTTTCGGGTGTCCTATGTACAACATAACAGATAGCCTGGAGTGAGTTACAGCCTGGAATCTCATGGAGGGATATGTGAAGCTTTTTATGTGGAATGACTTGTAACTGGGAATGAGTCACAAAGTGGACTAGAGGCCAAGTGGTTTCAAATCTTGACTCACACAAACGTAATGCGGTCACAAACTATACGATTTTACTGACTCCCAACGGTCCTAGTTTGAGGACTATCCTCCTCTGTTTTTTCCCGTTCACTGAAGATATTAATATACCTTTTATAATGCACTGCCATTCTGGTTACAGTGCTGCCTATCTCTCACTGTCTCACTTATCTTCATTCCTTTTGAAAGATACTTAAACCAACCGATACACAAATTTCCAGAAGGAGCTTTGTTTAATAGCAGGTGTTTTATTTTCATTTATTTGTAGACAACACACAAGTTGAACCCACAGAAGGTCAGTGTGGGATTTGAGAAACCCTTGAATTTGGGATGAGGCCTAGCCAGGCAGGATTCTTATCCAACGCTGCGAAACTACAATTCAGTGGCTGAGCTATTTCAGGTTTTGTATATGATGTTTCTCTCATATATTAGGAGCTTGGAAAGTAAGGCAGACCTTACTGGAATGTCACATTGTCTCTCCGCATTCACTGTAAACAGGCTCTGGGATTTGCATTTTAATCACCTTCAAAGAGCTGTCTCCATTTCCTATCTCTGCTAGTATCAATGAATGGAAATGGCTTTTGACACAATGCCCCCTCTCCCTTGCTGAAATTATTCCTGACACAAATCAGTCAGGCAGACAATTTAGATTTGTCGACAGCCAACGTTTTATATCAGCATAGCAATGGCATTGAGTTTATAAATAAGGAAAAGCAAGAGAGGCTGGCAACATCAATACAGTTTGAAAATGTTTAACATTGAACACGCACACAGAATCACACACAAACAGACATACACAGAGACACAGAATCACACACACACAGATACAGACACCTTCCAGGAGCTGTCTCCATTTCCTATCTTGCAAGGGAATTCATGTTTTGATGATGCATTCATGCAGGACAGTAAACAGCTTTTGAGACTTTCCCCATTGTGACAGAAATTCAGCCCCAATCTGAAACTTGGAGATATGGAACAAAACAGCAATGAAACAGCAGCTTTCTGTGTTCCTGCTCCCAATGTAACATTTTACAATTTAGTTTATTATATCTTCTGTCTAACATCCAACAAGGATCACTTCGCAGATCCAATAAAAGATCCCCAGGAGTGAGGGACAGACTGCAATCAAATCGAGTGGATTAGGATTTATATACAGAATAACAGATACACAGGAATGAGGGACAGACTGGAATCTAATCGAGGGGTTCCAGGTGGTTTATATACAGCATCCCAGATACCCAGGATTGAGTTACAGACTGGAATCTAATCCAGGGGTTTGTGGTGGTTTACATACAGAATAACAGATATCCGAGAGTGAGTCACAAAATCGCGGAGTCATACAGTCACAGAGATGTACAGCACGGAAATAGACGCTTTGGTGCAACCCGCCCATCCCGACCAGATATCCTAACCTACTCTCGTCTCTTTTTCAAGCACTTGGCCCATATTCCTCCAAACTTTCCCATTAATATACCAATCGAGCTGCATTTTAAATGTTGCAATTGTACCAGCCTCCACCACTTCCTCTGACAGCTCATTCCATTCATGTACCACCCTCTGAGTGAACACGTTGCCCCTTAGGTCTCTTTCATATCTTTCCCCCTCACACTAAACCTATGCTATCTAGTTCTGGACCACGTGTGCGAGAGTGTGTGTGGATGCAAGAAGAGTGAGTCTGTGTGTGTGCGTAAGAGAAAGATATTGCATGTGTGCGAGAGTGTGCTTGGGTGCAAGAAAGAGTGTGTGTGTGTGCATAAGAGAACGAGAGTGCATGTGATTGAGAGTGTGCATGGGTACAAGAAGTTGTGAGAGTGTGTGTGTAAGAGAGAGTGCATGCGTGTGAGAGTGTGTGTGGGTGCAAGAAAGAGTGAGTGCGTGCGTAAGAGAAACAGAGTGCATGTATGCAAGCGTGTGTGTCGGTGCAAGAAAGAGTGAATGCGTGTGTGACAGAGACAATGTGTGCAAGAGAGAGAGAATGCGAGTGCGTGAGAGAGAATGCGTGTGCGCGAGAGAGAGAATGCGTGTGCGTGAGAGACAGAATGCGTGTGTGCGAGAAAGATAATGTGTGTGCGAGAGAGAGAATGCGTGTGTGCTTGAGAGAGAGAATGCGTGTGAGCATGAGAGATAGAATGCGTGTGTGCAAGAGAGAGAATGTGTGCATGCGTGAGAGAGAGAATGCGTGCGACAGGGAGAATGCATGAGTGAAGAAAGAGAGAGAATGCGTGTGAGAGAGAGAAAATGCATATGTGCGTGAGAGAGAGAAAGTGTGTGACAGAGGTATTGCGTGTGTGCGAGAGAGAGAATGCATTTGTGTGAGGGAGAAATTGCATGTGTACGTGAGAGAGAATGCAAGTGTCCGAGAGAGAGAATGCGTGTGCGCGTGAAAGAGAGAATGCGTGTGAGAGAGAGATAATGTGCGTGCGAGAGAGGGAGAATGCGTGTGTGTGTGAGAGAGAGAATGAGTGTGTGCATGAGAGAGAGAATACGTGGTTGCATGAGAGAGAGAATGCATGTGAGAGAGAGAATGCGTGTGTGCGTGAGAGAGGCAATGCGTGGGTGAGAGAGAGAGAATGTGTACAAGACAGAGAGAATGTGTGCAAGAGAGAGAGAATGCGTGTGTGCATGAGAGAGTGAAGGCGCGTGTGCGAGAGAGAAAATGTGTATGTACGTGAGAGAGAGAATACCTGTGAGAGAGAGAGATTGCTTGTGTGCAAGAGAGAGAATGCATGTGTGCGTGAGAGAGAGAATGCATGTGTGAGAGATAGAATGCGTGTGTGAGAGAGAGAGAATTCGTGGGTGAGAGAAAGAGAATGAGTGCGCGTGAGAGAGAGAATGCGTGAATGTGAGAGAGAGAGAGATTTTGTGTGTGAGAGAGAGAGAATGCATGTGCGCATGAGAGAGAGAATTCGTGTGCGCGTGAGGGAGTGAAAGCATGTGAGAGGGAGATACAGAATCCGTGTGAGAGAGAGAGAGAATGCGTGTGTGTGAGAGAGAGAATGTGTGTGTCCCTGAGACAGAGAATGCGTGTGTCGCTGAGAGAGAGAATGAATGTGTGAGAGACAATGCATGTGTGAGAGAGAGAGAATGCGTGTGTGTGTGAGAGAGAATGCGTGCGAGAGGGAGAGAGAATGCGTGTGTGAGAGAGAGAGAATGCATGTGTCCCTGAGACAGAGAATGCGTGTGTTGCTGAGAGAGTTAATGAGCGTATAGTGAGAGAGACAATGCGTGCATGAGAGAGAGAGAGAGAATGCGTGTGTGCGGGAGAGAGAATGCGTGCATGAGAGAGAGAGAATGCGTGTGTGCGTGAGAGAGAATGCGTGTGTGCGTGAGAGAGAGAACGTGTGTTAGAGAGAGAATGGGTGTGAGCATGTACGTGAGAGAGAGAATGCGTGAGACACAGAATGTGTGTGTGAGAGAGAGAACGTGTATGAGAGAGAGAATGAGTGGGTGCTTGAGCGAGAGAATGCGTGCGAATGAGAGGGAATGCGTGTGTGAGAGAGAGAGACTGTGCGTGTGCGTGTGAGAGAGAGAATGTGTGTGAGAGAGAGATAATGCGTGTGTGAGTGAGAGAGAATGCGTGTGTGCAACAGGGAGAGAATGCATGTGTGCATGAGGGAGAGAATGCGTGTGAGCGTGAGACAGAGAATGCATGTGTGCGGGAGAGAGAATGCATGTGTGCGAGATCAAGAATGTGTGTGCGCGTGAGAGAGGGAATGAGTGTGTGCGAGAGAGAGAGAATGCGTGTGTGAGAGAGATAATGTGTGTGTGCATGAGAAAGAGAATGCGTGTGTGCATGAGAGAGAGAATGCGTGTGAGCATGAGAGAAAGCGTGAATGCGAGAGAGAGAACATGTGCGAGAGAGAGAGAATGCATGTGTGCGAGAGAGATTGAATGCGTGTGTGCGTGAGAGAGAGAATACGTGTGAGCGTGAGAGAGATAATGAGTGTGCGTGAGAGAGAGAATACGTGAGTGCAAGAGAGAAAATGTGTGTGCGAGAGAGAGAATGCGTGTGTGAGAGAGAATGCATGAATGCAAGAGAGAGAACGTGTGTGTGAGAGAGAGAATGCGTGTGCGCGTGAGAGAGAGAATGCGTGTGTGCGTGAGAGAGAGAATGCATGTGTGAGAGAGATAATGTGTGTGTACATGAGAGAGAGAATGCGTGTGCGTGAGAGAGAGAATGCATGTGTGAGAGAGGTAATGTGTGTGTACATGAGAGAGAGAATGCATGTGTGCGAGAGAGAGACAATGTGTGTGTGAGAGAGAGAGAATGAGCGTGTGGCGACATAGAGAGAACGCGTGTGCGTGAGAGAGAGAATGCGTTTGTGAGAGAGAGAGAATGCATGTGTTCGTGAGAGAGTGAATGCGTATGTGCATGTGAGAGGCAATGCGTGGGTGAGAGAGAGAGAGAATGTGTGCAAGACAGAGAGAATGTGTGCAAGAGAGAGAGAATGCGAGTCCATGAGAGAGTGAAGGCGCGTACGCAAGAGAGATAATGTGTATGTGCGTGAGAGAGAGAATACTTGCGAGAGAGAGAATGCGTGTGTGCGAGAGAGAGAATGCATGTGTGCGTGAGAGAGAGAATGCATGTGTGAGAAATCGAATGCGTGTGTGAGAGAGAGAGAATTCGTGTGTGCGAGAGAATGATTGCGTGTGTGAGAGAATTAGTGTGTGCATGAGAGAGAGAATGCATGATTGAGAGAGAGAGAATGCATTTGTGCGGGAGAGAGAGAATGCGTGTGTGTGAGAGAGAGAATGCCTGTGTGCAAAAGACAGAGTGCGTGCATGAGATAGTGTGCATGCATGAGAGAGAGAAAAGTGTGTGTGTGTGTAAGAAATTGAGTGTGTGTGCAACAGAAAGAGAGTGCATGCGTGTGAGAGTGTGTGTGCGTGCAAGAAAGTGTGAATGTGCATGTAAGAGAAAGAGAGTGCATGTGTGCGAGAGTGTGTGTTGGTGCAAGAAAGACTGGTGTGTGTGTGTAAGAGAAAGAGAATGCGTGCGAACAAGAGAGAGAGAATGCATTTGTGCATGAGAGAGAGAATGCGTGTTGCGGGAGAGAGAATGCGTGCATGAGAGAGAGAGAATAAGTGTGTGCGCGAGAGAGAGAATGCGTGTGTGCGTGAGAGAGAGAACATGTGTTAGAGAGAGAATGGGTGCGCATGTGCGTGAGAGAGAATGCGTGAGACACAGAATGTGTGTGTGAGAGAGAGAATGTGTGTGTGAGAGAGAGAATGCGTTTCTGCATGAGAGAGAGAATGAGTGGGAGCTTGAGAGAGAGAATCCGTGAGAATGGGAGAGAATGCGGGCGTGAGGAGAGAGACTGTGTGTGTGAGTGAGAGAGAGAGAATGTGTGTGAGAGAGAAATAATGCATGTGTGAGTGAGAGAGAATGCGTGTGTGCATGAGAGAAAGAATGCGTGTGAGCATGAGAGAGATAATGAGTGTGTGTGTGGGAGAGAGAATACGTGAGTGCGAGAGAGAAAATGTGTGTGCGAGAGAGAGAATGCGTGTGTGCGTGAGAGAGAAAGCGTGAATGCAAGAGAGAGAACGTGCGCGAGAGAGAGAGAATGCGTGTGTGCGAGAGAGATTGAATGCATGTGTGCATGAGAGAGAGAATGCATTTGTGCGTGAGAGAGAGAATGAGTGTGTGCGAGAGAGAGAATGCGTGTGTGAGAATGATGATGTGTGTGTGCATGAGAGAGAATGCGTGTGTGAGAGAGAATGCATGAATGCAAGAGAGAGAACATGTGAGAGAGAGTGAATGTGTGTGAGCGTGAGAGAGAGAATGCGTGTGTGCGTGAGAGAGAGAATGCCATGTGTGAGAGAGAAAATGTGAGTGTACATGAGAGAGAGAATGCGTTTGCGTGAGAGAGAGAATGCGTGTGTGAGAGAGACAATGTGTGTGTGCATGAGAGGGAGAATGCGTGTGAGCATGAGAGAGATAATGAGTGTGTGTGAGAGAGAGAATACGCGAGTGCGAGAGAGAAAATGTGTGTGCGAGAGAGAGAATGCTTGTGTGCGAGAGAGAGAATGCATGTTTGTGAGAGAGAGAATGCGTGAGAATGAGAGGGAATGCGTGTGTGAGAGAGAGACTGTGCGTGTGCGTGTGAGAGAGAGAATGTGTGTGAGAGAGAGATAATGCGTGTGTGAGTGAGAGAGAATGCGTGTGTGCAACAGGGAGAGAATGCATGTGTGCATGAGGGAGAGAATGCGTGAATGCGAGAGAGAGAAAACGTGTGTGAGAGAATGCGTATGTTCATGAGAGAGAGAATGTGTGAGTGTGAGTGAGAGAATGCATGTGTGCATGAGAGAGATAATGCGTGTGTGTGCGAGAGAAAATGCATGTGTGCGAGAGACAATACGTGTCTGTGTGAGAGATAGAATGCGTGTGTGTGAGAGAGATAATTCGTGTGTGACAGAAAGAGAATGAGTGCACGTGAGAGAGAGAATGCGTGCGTGTGAGAGAGAGAATGCGTGTGAGAGGGAGAATGTGTGTGTGCGTGAGGGAGAGAATGCATGTGAGCGTGAGGGAGAGAATGCGTGTGTGCGTGAGACAGAGAATGCATGTGTGAGAGAGATATTGTTTGTGTGCATGAGAGAGAGAATGCGTGTGCGTGAGAGAGTGAATGCGTGTGTGAGAGAGATAATGTGTGTGTGCATGAGAGGGAGAATGTGTGTGCGTGAGAGACATAATGAGTGTGCGTGAGAGAGAGAATACGTGAGTGCGAGAGATAAAATATGTGTGCAAGAGAGAGAATGCATGTGTGTGTGAGAGAGAGAATGCGTGAATGCGAGACAGAGAAAACGTGTGTGAGAGAATGCGTATGTTCATGAGAGAGAGAATGTTTGAGCGCGAGTGAGAGAATGTATGTGAGCATGAGAGAGATAATGCGTGTGTGTGCGAGAGAAAATGCGTGTGGGCGAGAGAGAATACGTGTCTGCGTGAGAGATAGAATGCGTGTGTGTGAGAGAGAGAATTCGTGTGTGAGAGAAAGAGAATGAGTGCACGTGAGAGAGAGAATGCGTGTGTGTGAGAGAGAGAATGCGTGTGAGTGGGAGAGAGAGAATGGGTGTGAGAGAGAGAATGCGTGTGTGTGTGAGGGAGAGAATGCGTGAGAGCGTGAGGCAGAGAATGCATGTGTGCGAGATCGATAATGTGTGTGTGCGTGAGAGAAGGAATGAGTGTGCGCGTAAGCGAGAGAATGCGTGTGTGAGAGAGATAATGCGTGCGTGCATGACAGAGAGAATGCGTGTGTGCATGAGAGAGAGAATGCGTGTGAGAGAGAGAGATTGCGTGTGCGTGTGAGAGAGAGAATGGGTGTGTGAGAGAAAATGCGTGTGTGTGAGAGAGAATGCGTGTGTGTGAGAGAGAATGCGTGTGAGAGAGAGAAAATGCATATGTGCGTGAGAGAGAGAAAGTGTGTGACAGAGAGATTGCGTGTGTGCGAGAGAGAGAATGCATGTGTGTGAGGGAGAAATTGCGTGTGTGCGTGAAAGAGAATGCAAGTGTCCGAGAGAGAGAATGCTTGTGTGCGTGAGAGAGTGAGTGTGTGTGTGCGTGAAAGAGAGAATGCGTGTGAGAGAGAGATAATGTGCGTGTAAGAGAGGGGGAATGCGTGTGTGTGAGAGAGAGAATGTGTGTGTGCATGAGAGAGAGAATACGTGTTTGCATGAGAGAGAGAATGCATGTGAGAGAGGGAATGCGTGTGTGCATGAGAGAGAATGCATGTGTGAGAGAGAGATAATGCGCGAGTGAGAGAGGCAGAATGCGTGTGCACGTGAGAGAGAAAATGCGTGTGTGCATGAGAGAAAGAATGCATGCGTGCATGAGAGATGGAATGCGTGTGTGTGTGTGAGAGAGAATGCGTGTGTGTGAGAGAGAGAATGAGTGTGTGGCGAGAGAGAGAGAACGCGTGTGCGCGAGGGAGAGAATGCGTTTGCGAGAGAGAGAGAATGCGTGTGTGCATGAGAGAGTGAATGCATATGTGCGTGAGAGAGGCAATGCGTGGGTGTGAGAGAGAGAATGTGCTTAAGACAGAGAGAATGTGTGCAAGAGAGAGAGAATGCGAGTGCAGGAGAGAGTAAGGGCGCGCGCGTGAGTGAGATAATGTGTATGTGCGTGAGAGAGAGAATACTGTGTGCGAGAGAGAGAACGCATGTGTGAGAGATAGAATGCGTGTGTGAGAGAGAGAGAATTCGTGTGTGAGAGAAAGAGAATGAGTGCGCGTGAGAGAGAGAATGTGTGAGTGCGAGAGAGAGAGAGAATGTGTGTGTGCGTGAGAGAGAGAATGCATGTGCACGTGAGAGACAGAATTTGTGTGCGCGTGAGGGAGAGAATGCATGTGAGAGGGAGATAGAGAATGCGTGTGAGAGAGAGAGAATGCGTGTGTGTGAGAGAGAGAATTTGTGTGTGAGAGAAAGAGAATGAGTGCACGTGAGAGAGAGAATGCGTGTGTGTATGAGAGAGAGAATGCGTGTGAGTGGGAGAGAGAGAATGGGTGTGAGAGAGAGAATGCGTGTGTGCGTGAGGGAGAGAATGCGTGAGAGCGTGAGGCAGAGAATGCATGTGTGCAGGAGAGAGAATGCATGTGTGCGAGAGATAATGCGTGCGTGCATGAAAGAGAGAATGCGTGTGTGCATGAGAGAGAGAATGCGTGTGAGAGAGAGAGTGATTGTGTGTGTGTGTGAGAGAGAGAGTGGGTGTGTGAGAGAGAGGGAATACATGTGAAAGCGACAGAGAATGTGCGTGAAAGAGAGAATGCGTGTGTGAGAGAGAGAATGCGTGTGTGTGAGAGAGAATGCGTGTGAGAGAGAGAAAATGCATATGTGCGTGAGAGAGAGAAAGTGTGTGACAGAGAGAATGCGTGTGTGCGAGAGAGAATGCATGTGTGTGAGGGAGAAATTGAGTGTGCGCGTGAAAGAGAATGCAAGTGTCCGAGAGAGAGAATGCTTGTGTGCGTGAGAGAGTGAGTGCGTGTGTGCGTGAAAGAGAGAATGCGTGTGAGAGAGAGAGAATGTGTGTGTGCATGAGAGAGAGAATACGTGTTTGCATGAGAGAGAGAATGCATGTGAGACAGAGAATGCATGAGAGAGAGAGTGCATGTGTGAGAGAGAGATAATGCGCGAGTGAGAGAGGCAGAATGCGTGTGTATGTGAGAGAGAAAATGCGTGTGTGCATGAGAGAAAGAGTGCATGCGTGCATGAGAGATGGAATGCGTGTGTGTGTGAGAGAGAATGCATGTGCACGTGAGAGAGAGACAATGCGTGTGTGTGTGAGAGAGAATGAGTGTGTGGCGAGAGAGAGAGAACGCGTGTGCGCGAGAGAGAGAATGCGTTTGCGAGAGAGAGAGAATGCGTGTGTGCATGAGTGAGTGAATGCGTATGTGCGTGAGAGAGGCAATGCATGGGTGAGAGAGAGAGAATGTGTACAAGACAGAGAGAATGTGTGCAAGAGAGAGAGAATGCGAGTGCATGAGAGAGTAAGGGTGTGCATGTGAGAGAGATAATGTGTATGTGCGTGAGAGAGAGAATACTTGTGAGAGAGAGAGAATGCATGTGTGCGAGATAGAGAGAATGCATGTGTGAGAGATAGAATGCGTGTGTGAGAGAGAGAGAATTCGTGTGTGAGAGAAAGAGAATGAGTGCGCGTGAGAGAGAGAATGCATGTGCACGTGAGAGAGAGAATTCGTGTGCGCGTGAGGGAGAGAATGCATGTGAGAGGGAGATAGAGAATGCGTGTGAGAGAGAGAGAATTCGTGTGTGTGAGAGAGAGAATGTGTGTGTCCCTGAGACAGAGAATGCGTGTGTTGCTGAGAGAGAGAATGAATGTGTGAGAGCCAATGCATGTGAGAGAGAGAGAGAATGCGTGTGTGTGTGAGAGAATGCGTGCAAGAGGGAGAGAGAATGCGTGTGAGAGAGAGAGAATGCATGTGTCCCTGAGACAGAGAATGCGTGTGTTGCTGAGAGAGTTAATGAGTGTGTAGTGAGAGAGACAATGCGTACATGAGAGAGAGAGAGAATGCGTGTGTGCGAGAGAGTGAATGCGTGTGTGCGAGAGAAAGAGAATGAGAGTGTGTGCATGAGAGACTGCGTGCGTGTGCGATGAGAATTCGTGTGTGCGAGAGTGAATGCGTGTGTGAGCGAGAGAATGATTGCATGCGTGAGAGAACTAGTGTGTGCGTGAGAGAGAGAATGAATGATTGAGAGTGAGAATGCATGTGTGCGGGAGAGAGAGAATGCGTGTGTGTGAGAGAGAGAATGCCTGTGTGCAAAAGACAGAGTGTGTGCATGAGATAGTGTGCGTGCATGAGAGAGAGAAAAGTGTGTGTGCGTGTAAGAAAGTGAGTGTGTGTGCAAGAGAAAGCGAGTGCATTCGTGTGAGAGTGTGTGTGCGTGCAAGAAAGTGTGAGTGTGCGTGTAAGTGAAAGAGAATGCGTGTGAGAGACAATGCATGTGTGAGAGAGAGAGAATGGGTGTGTGTGTGAGAGAGAGAATGCGTGCGAGAGGGAGAGAGAATGCATGTGAGAGAGAGATAATGCATGTGTGCGAGAGAGAATGCATGTGTGCGTGACAGAGAATGCGTGAGTGTGAGAGAGAGAGAATGCGTGTATGCGAGAGAGAGAAAATGAGTGTGTGCATGAGAGAATGCGTGTGTGAGCGAGAGAATCATTGCGTGCGTGAGAGAACTAGTGTGTGCGTGAGAGAGAGAAAATGAATGATTGAGAGTGAGAATGCATGTGTGCGGGAGAGAGAGAATGCGTGTGTGTGAGAGACAGAATGCCTGTGTGCAAAAAACAGAGTGCGTGCATGAGAGAGAGAAAAGTGTGTGTGCGTGTAAGAAAGTGAGTGTGTGTGCAAGAGAAAGCGAGTGCATGCGTGTGAGAGTGTGTGGGGGTGCAAGAAAGACTGAGTGTATGTGTGTGTAAGAAAAAGAGAATGCGTGCGTGCAAGAGAGAGAGAATGCGTTTGTGCGTGAGAGAGAGAATGAGTGTGTGCATGAGAGAGAGAATGTGTGTGTGCATGAGTGAGAGAATGCATGTGTGCAGGAGAGAGAATGCGTGCATGAGAGAGAGAGAACAAGTATGTGCGTGAGAGAGAGAATAAGTGAGTGCGTGAGAGAGAGAATGCATGTGTGCGGGAGCGAGAATGCGTGCATGAGAGAGAGAGAATAAGTGTGTGCGTGAGAGAGAGAATAAGTGAGCGAGAGAGAGAGAATACGTGTGTGTCAGGGAGAGAATTCGTGTGAGCTTGAATGAGAGAATGTGTGTGTGTGTGTGAGTGAATGTGTGTGTGCGAGATCGAGAATGTGTGTGTGTGCGTGAGAGAGGGAATGCGTGTCTGAGAGAGATAATGCGTGTGTGCATGAGAGAGAGAATGCGTGTGCGTGAGAGAGACAATGCATGTGTGAGACAGACAATGTGTGTGTTCATGACTGAGAGAATGCATGAGTGCATGAGAGAGAGAATGCGTGTGCGCGTGAGAGAGATAATGAGTTTGCGTGAGAGAGAGAATACATGAGTGCGAGAGAGAAAATGTGTGCACGAGAGAGAGAATGCATGTGTGCCTGAGAGAGAGAATGCGTGAATGCAGGAGAGAACGTGTGTGTGAGAGAGAGAATGTGTGTGTGCGAGAGAGAGTGAATGTGTGTGCGCATGAGAGAGAGAATGCGTGTGAGCGTGAGAGAGAGAATGCGTGTGCGTGAGAGAGAATGCGTGTGTGCATGAGAGAGAGAATGCATGTGCACGAGAGAGAGAATGCATGTGTGCATGAGAGAGAGAATGAGTGTGCGAGAGAGAGAGAATGCGTGTGTGAGAGAGATAATGCGTGTGTGCATGAGAGAGAGAATGCATGTGCGCGAGAGAGAGAATGCATGTGTGAGAGAGATAATGTGTGTGTGCATGAGACAGAGAACGCGTGTGTGTATGAGAGAGAGAATGCATGCGAGCGTGAGAGTGAGAATGTGTGTGTGTGTGAGAGAGATAATGAGTGTGCGTGAGAGAGAGAATACGTGAGTGCGAGAGATAAAATGTGTGTGCGAGAGAGAGAGAATGCGTGTGTGAGAGAGATAATGTGTGTGTGCATGAGAGTGAGAATGCGTGTGTGCGTGAGAGAGAGAATGCATGTGTGAGAGAGATAATGTGTGTGTACATGAGAGAGAGAATGCGTGTGCGTGAGAGAGAGAATGCGTGTGTGAGAGAGATAATGTGTGTGTGCATGAGAGGGAGAATGTGTGTGTGCATGAGAGGGAGAATGCATGTGTGAGAGAGATAATGTGTGTGTACATGAGAGAGAGAATGCGTGTGCGTGAGAGAGAGAATACGTGAGTGCGAGAGAGAAAATGTGTGTGCGAGAGAGAGAGAATGCGTGTGTGTTTTAAAAAATTCTCAAGGTCAGGTTCGTAGGAGAGTAGTCTGACACAGAACAAACGACCAAGAGGCGAGTCTGCTAGAATATGGGCATTTTATTCCCCGCAGCGTCGCCACAACCAACGGGTCTGGCTTATACTCACTCTACATGTTACCGGAACTGGGAGCCGTCAGTTCTCGTAGAGCGGTTGCCAACAACCCACGCTCGGCGGTTAAACGTAACCCCGGAGCAGACTCTCCGAACTGGAGACTTTTTCAGCTGATATACTCTTTTCCAGATATAAACATTCATGTGAACAGCAGAGCAAGGCTAAAAAACACATTCCATTCTGGTTACATACAGATAAGAAGATTCACACGGGGAGGTGTGTAATAAGATTCACACGGGACTAAGCAACACCTCCATTCCGGTTAGATTCACACATGTATTGGGACATAATTTTTAACCGTTTCACCACATTCCACTGCTTGGCCCAATACATGTGTTACATTATGATTCACACATGTATTGGGACATAATTTTACACCACATTCCACTGCTTGGCCCAATACATGTGTTACATTATGCTTAATTCAGTTCAATTTGTTTCAGTTAATTTCAGTTCAGTCAATTCAGTGTAGTTCAATTCAGCTCAGTTCAGGTCTGTTCAGTTCAATTCAATTGTGTTCAATTCAGTTCCGTCCATTTCAATTCAATTTAGCTCAGTTCCATTTTGTTCCGTTCAATTTGATTCACTTCAGTTCCACTCAGTTCAGTTCAGTTCAATCCCATTCAATTCTGTTAACTCCGCTTCAGCTTTTTGGACATGCCCACATCCTCCGCTGTACCCCAGGCAAGGGGTTCTTCGGCAGGACTGGGAACCTCTCTCAAACAAACTGCCACGTACATGCCCACATCCATGCCATCCCGGGACGGTCGGGACCTCCACAGTTTGTTCTTCTGGTTTCTTAGTCTTTTTCCAAAACATTGTTCTGTATCAAAATCTCTCCTCAATTGCGATTGACCCTGCTCGACTACGCCAAATGTTTTAAAAAATTCTCAAGGTCAGGTTCGTAGGAGAGTAGTCTGACACAGAACAAACGACCAAGAGGCGAGTCTGCTAGAATATGGGCATTTTATTCCCCGCAGCGTCGCCACAACCAACGGGTCTGGCTTATACTCACTCTACATGTTACCGGAACTGGGAGCCGTCAGTTCTCGTAGAGCGGTTGCCAACAACCCACGCTCGGCGGTTAAACGTAACCCCGGAGCAGACTCTCCGAACTGGAGACTTTTTCAGCTGATATACTCTTTTCCAGATATAAACATTCATGTGAACAGCAGAGCAAGGCTAAAAAACACATTCCATTCTGGTTACATACAGATAAGAAGATTCACACGGGGAGGTGTGTAATAAGATTCACACGGGACTAAGCAACACCTCCATTCCGGTTAGATTCACACATGTATTGGGACATAATTTTTAACCGTTTCACCACAGTGTGTGAGAGAGATAATGTGTGTGTACATGAGAGAGAGAATGCGTGTGCGTGAGAGAGAGAATGCATGTGTGAGAGAGATAATGTGTGTGTACATGAGAGAGAGAATGCGTGTGCGTGAGAGAGAGAATGCATGTGTGAGAGAGATAATGTGTGTGTGCATGTGAGGGCGAATGTGTGTGCATGAGAGGGAGAATGCGTCTGTGCATGAGAGAGAGAATGCGTGTGAGCATGAGAGAGAGAATGTGTGTGCGTGAGAGATATAATGAGTGTGCGTGAGAGACAGAATACGTGCGTGCGAAAGAGGAAATGTGTGTGCTTCAGAGAGGGAATGAGGGTGCGCGAGAGAGAGAGAATGCGTGAATGCGAGAGAGAGAACGTGTGTTAGAGGGAGAGAATGCGTGTGAGCGTGAGAGAGAATGTGTGTGTGCGTAGAGACACAATGAGTGTGTGCGAAAGAGAGAGAATGCGTGTGTGAGAGAGATAATGCGTGTGTGAAAGAGAGAGAGAATGTGTGTGCATGAGAGAGAGAATGCATGTATGAGAGAGATAATGTGTGTGTTCATGAGAGGTTGAATGCGTGTGTGAGAGAGATAATGTGTGTGTGCATGAGAGGGAGAATGTGTGTGTGCATGAGAGGGAGAATCCGTGTGTGCATGAGAAAGAGAATGCGTGTGAGCATGAGAGAGAGAATGTGTGTGCGTGAGAGATAGAATGAGTGTAAGTGAGAGGGAGAATACGTGAGTGCGAGAGAGAAAATGTGTGTGCGAGAGAGACAATGCGTGTGTGTGTGAGAGAGAGAATGTGTGAATGCGAGAGAGAGAACGTGTGTGTGAGAGAGAGTGCGTGTGTGCGTGAGAGAGAGTATCTGAGTGCGAGTGAGAGAATGCATGGTTACATGAGAGAGAGAATGCGTGTGCGCGAGATAGAGAATGCATGTGTGCATGAGACAGAGAATGTGTGTGCGCGTGAGAGAGAGAATAAGAGTGTGTTTGAGAGAGTGAATGCATGAGTGCGAGAGAGAGAGAATGCGTGAGTGCGAGAGACAGAGAATGCGTGAGTGCATGAGAGAGTGAATGAGTTTGTGTGAGAGAGAGAATGCGAATGAGAGAGAGAATGTGTGAGTGCATGAGAGAGAATACATGTGGGCAAGAGAGAGAGAATGCGTGTGTGAGAAAGAGTGAATGCGTATGAAAGAGAGAGAATGTGTGTGCGTGAGAGAGAGAGTGCGTGCGTGCATGAGAGAGAGAATGTGTGAGTGAGAGTGAGAGAATCCATGTGTGCATGAGAGAGAGAATGCGTGTGCGCGAGAGAGAGAATGTGTCAGTGCAAGTGAGAGAATGCATGTGTGCATGAGAGGGAGAATGCGTGTGCGCGAGAGAGAGAATGTGTGTGTGAGAGAGATAATGTGTGTGTGCATGAGAGAGAGAATACATGTGTGTGTGAGAGAGAATGCGTGTGTGCATGAGAGAGTGAATGAGATTGTGCGTGAGAGAGCGAATGCGTGTGTGCGCGAGAGAGTGATTGAGTTTCTGTGAGAGAGAGAATACGTATCAGAGAGAAAATGCATGAGTGTGTGAGAGAGAGAATGCATGTATACATGAGGGATAAAATGCGTGCGTGCGTGAGAGAGAATGCGTGTGGGTGAGAGAGAGAATGCGTGTGTGAGAAAGAGTCAATGCATGTGTGCAAGAGAGATAATGCGTGTGAGAGAGGGAGAGTGTGTCAGTGAGAGAGAGAGAATGTGTGTGTGTGTGTGAGAAAAAGCGTGTGAGAGAGAGAATGCGTGTGTGAGAGTGAGAGAATGTGTGTGTGTGCATGACAGAGAGAATGCGTGTGTGCGAGAGAGAGAGAATGCGTGTGTGTGTGAGGGAGAGAATGCGTGTGTGCATGAGAGAGAATGCATGTGTGCATGAGAGAGAGAATGTGTGTGTGCGGGAGAGAGAATGTGTGCATGAGATAGAGAGAATAAGTGTGTGCGTGAGAGAACGATTGCGTGTGTGCGTGAGAGAGGGAATGTGTGTGTCAGAGAGAGAATGGGTTCGCGTGTGCGAGAGGGAGAGATTGCAAGAGACATGGAATGCGTGTGAGAGAGAGAGTGTATGTGAGAGAGAATGCGTGTGTGCGTGAGAGAGAGAATGAGTGTGTGCATGAGAGAAAGAATGCGTGTGTGCGTGAGAGAGGGAATGTGTGTGTCAGAGAGAGAATGGGTGTGCGTGTGCGAGAGAGAGAGTATACGTGAGACACAGAGTGCGTGTGAGAGAGAGAGAGAATGTGTGTGAGAGAATGCGTTTGTGCGTGAGAGAGAGAATGAGTGGTTGCTGAGAGAGAGAATGCATGAGAATGAGAGAGAATGCGTGTGTGAGAGCGAGACTGTGCGTGTGCATGAGAGAGAGAATGTGTGTGAGAGAGAGATAATGCGTGTGTGAGTGACAGAGAATGCGTGTGTGCATGAGAGAGAGAATGTGTGTGAGCGTGAGAGAGAGAATGCATGTGTACATGAGGGAGGGAATGTGTTTGCACATGGGAGAGAGAGTGAGTGTTTGTGGGAGAAAGGATGCATGCACGAGAGAGAGAGATTAAGTGTGTGCGTGAGAGAAGGAATGCGTGTGTGCGTGAGAGAGGGAATGTGTGTGTAAGAGAGAGAATGGGTGCGCATGTGCGAGAGAGAGAAAATGCGTGAGACACAGAGTGAGTGTGAGAGAGCGAATGCTTCAGAGAGGGAGGGATTGCCTATGTGCGTGAGAGAGAGAATGAGTGGGTGCTTGAGAGAGAGAATGCGTGAGAATGAGAGAGAATGCGTGTGTTAGTGAGAGACTGTGCGTGTGTGAGTGAGAGAGAATGCGTGTGTGCATGAGAGAGAGAATGCGAGTGTGCGACAGAGAGAGAATGCGTGTGTGCGTGAGGGAGAGAATGCGTGTGTGCATGAGAGAGAGAATGTATGCGTGCGTGAGAGAGAATGCATGTATGCATGAGAGAGAGAATGTGTATGTGTCGGAGAAAGAATGTGTGCGTGTGAGAGAGAAAATAAGTGTGTGCATGAGAGAAAGAATGCGTTTGTGAGAGAGAGAGAGAATACGTGAGACACAGAGTGCATGTGAGAGAGAGAGAATGTGTGTGAGAGAGAATGCGTTTGTGCGTGACAGAGAGAGAATGAGTGGTTGCTGAGAGAGAGAATGCATGAGAATGAGAGAGAATGCGTGTGTGAGAGAGAGACTGTGCGTGTGCATGAGAGAGACAATGTGCGTGAGAGAGAGATAATGCGTGTGTGAATGAGAGAGAATGCGTGTGTACATGAGAGAGAGAATGTGTGTGTGCGTGAGGGAGGGAATCCGTGTGAGCGTGAGAGAGAGAATGCATGTGTGTGGGTGAGAGAATACATGTGTGCGAGATCGAGAATGTGTGTGCGTGAGAGAGGGAATGCGTGTGTGCGTGAGAGAGAGAATGCATGTGTGAGGGTGAGAGAATCAATGTGTGCGAGATCGAGAATGTGTGTGTGCGTGAGAGAGGGAATGCGTGTGTGCGAGAGGGAGAGAATGCGTGTGTACATGAGGGAGAGAATGCGTTTGTGCGTGAGAGAGAGAATGAGTGTGTGCATGAGAGAGAGAATGTGTGTGTGCGGGAGAGAGAATGCATGCATGAGAGAAAGAGAGAGAATAAGTGTGTGCGTGAGAGAAGGAATGCGTGTGTGCGTGAGAGACGGAATCTGTGTGTAAGAGAGAGAATGGGTGCGCATGTGCGAGAGAGAGAAAATGCGTGAGACACAGAGTGAGTGTGAGAGAGAGAATGCTTGAGAGTGGGAGAGAATGCGTATGTGCGTGAGAGAGAGAATGAGTGGGTGTTTGAGAGAGAATGCGTGAGAATGAGAGAGAATGCGTGTGTGAGATGGAGACTGTGCGTGTGTGAGTGAGAGAGAATGCGTGTGTGCATGAGAGAGAGAATGCGTGTGTGCAAGAGAGAGAGAATGTGTGTGGGCGTGAGGGAGAGAATGGGTGTGTGAGAAAGAGTTAATGCATGTGTGCGAGAGAGATAATGCGTGTGAGAGAAGGAGAGTGTCAGAGTGAGAGAGTGAGAGAATGCGTGTGAGAGAGAGAATGCGTGCGTGGGAGAGAGACAATGCATGTGTGCGTGAGAGAGAAATTGGGTGTGTACGTAAGAGAGAATGCACGTGTGTGAGAGACAGAATGCGTATGAGCATGAGAGAGAGAATGAGTGTGTGCATGAGAGAGAGAATGGGTGTGTGCATGAGAGAGAGAATGTGTGTGTGCAGGAGAGAGTGCGTGCATGAGAGAGAGAGAGAGAAT